>NC_051178.1:45667295-45724003 GCF_013339695.2 Rhipicephalus sanguineus | reverse complement strand
TGTGATGTTTTAATGATAACGTACGCGTGTGTGTGTATATTATAATTTGTTTAAGCGTGGTTGGTTCATCAATAGTGAATCTTTTCTAAAATCGTTGGAATTGTCTTGTGTTTACCAGAAATAAAAAGAATTAAACAGCAATGATGTTTGACCCTAGAATTCTGCTCCAAAACTAACTTGCATTGCTCCAAAACACACATTTGGTGCTCCAAGCTGCTCCAAAACAGCATTATTCCTGCCCCTGAGCTGCTCCAAAACACTCAAGCCCGCTTCCACCCTTGAATTTTGCACCAGGTGTCGGCGTCCTTCGACCAAAGGCTGTGGGATGGATTGGTATCCGTTGATGCCATGTGGAAATATGTGGCTCAGAGAGCTTTTCGCATGTCCTCCAAGCTGTCTATATTTCTTCTAATGGCCAAACCATAATAGTTTTGGAGCTTGTCAATACTTGCATTACTAAGACGTCCCCAGCCAGATATAGATTTCCCGTCAGAGAGCTCGATGCCTTTGCCTTTTTTCTTTAGTTTCCGCAGTCTTGTGCCCATTCTTTTCTGAATGTGCCCAATGCACTCCAGCTTGCAAACTGAAACATCTCCATATGGCTTTGATGCTTGAACTACAAGGAATCCCTTGCTGTTACCGTCCCCTAAATACTTGACATATCGAACACCGCGGCGTTCCTCACTGAAACCCGCAATCTCGGAGGGAAAGCACAAAATTGAATTTCGTTGGCGCGAGAACCGCGGCAGATATACATATACAAAAAACACATTTTATTTCCAAAAGCTCCCGCAGTATATATGTTTGCCACCACAAAGTTCACTTGTGCGGCGGCACCTTGTAGTTCCTTCCGGCTCCGCGGATGATCGCACTCACATTTTTTTCCTGCTTTTCCACCTCACATGATGCAGCCATCTTCCCGCGTGAAACTTCCGTGGCAACACACAGTCTCAAGCGGCCAAGCAAGCCTGACGAGGCGCGCAAAGCCGACAAAACCAAGCACAGATCATTTGTGGTGCATTTAGAGCAATACTTAGTCATGATATGTACATCAAGTACTTTTCCACTATCCACATTTCTTGCTGAAACTAGTCCATTATGGGAGGTGTGCCCTCGCTTGTGCCAACTTCCGTCAAGAGCAACTGCAACATCCTTGTCAGCATCATTGAGCTCAGCAGTTTCTTCGGCCGCACGTTTCATTGACTCTTCAGCTGCCTCATTGATGTGGATGAGGAGTTCTTTATAGTAGCGTGAAAACTTTGTTGGTGGCGGTGGAAGGTTTAGCATAGCACACAGTGTTTTTCTTGCAGTTGCTCCTTTTCCGATACATCGCAGCGCATAGGCAATCTGAACGTTTGCTTCGTAAAGACCAGATGCTGTTTTCTTCGATGTAGCAAATTGTTGGGAAAATGAGCACTTCTTGCAATCAAGAGAATAAGTGCAGACAACCAGTTCCATCGTTCCTCCACACAGTTTACACACACAGCTTTCAGTGATAGCAACACTCAAAAGGTCAATGTCAAGCAGTCCATCGCCACCGTCAGTAAAAGTCACCTTTTCACAGTCAATACACCCTGGCGAATGTGACAGCTTTGAAGACGCCACGTTTGTGGGGGCCGCTTGTCTGGCTGTCGGGCTCTTCTCGGGCGATTGCTTTTCAATAACAGTTGGCGCATGCTGATTGCCGCAGAAGTGACGTTTCCTAAACAGCTTCTTCGATCTTGGCATCGCACCAGGTTGAAAACCGAAAACAGAGCACTCTGCGAACAATGCGCGCAAACAACACGTACAAAAAACACGTGCAAAGTGCTTTCGGCTGCGGCTAAACATGGACTCGGCTGATGGGGAGAGCATTCTGGGAAGTGATTTGAAGAGGGTCACGTGGTATAGGCTCTACGTCACGATCTGACAACAACCACTCCAGCTCCGGCTGCCGCTGTTGCGCCCACTGCGCCGGCGTGCGTTGCCTCCCGTCGTCTTTTGGTTTTTGGTTTTAGCACAGAACATCTGTGTTTTAGTTCGTGTGTGGCATGTGTGCAATTTGACAGTCGGCGGTAGTGGTAGGGAAAGGGAACAACTTTATTTAACGTGAGCCTCAGTTCTGGTCTGTTTCAGCGAGCAAGCAGCAGCACGGTTTGTTGTGGCGAGCGGTATGCATGCGTCTGTGACAGTGGTTCCAGTGAGTGTTCAAGATCAGTGGCATAACCGACAAAGCGTCCTTTGTTTGTGGCCTCCTGCGTAGCTGTGCATCTTCCAGCGAGGGTTCAAGTTCAGCGGCACAACCGACGAAGCATCCTACATATTTGCCGTTCCGTGCAGCGGTGCATTTTTATGAGCCAGCCCTCAGATGAAGCAGCGGTATTGCACTAGTTAGGATGTCTTAGTGGCTTTGAGAGCTATGTCAATAGGATATAGCATTGTCTATAATTAGTTTAGTGGTTAACAGACATTATAGGCTGCCATGTGGATGTGGTTTGGCCTCAAAGATACTCATGTCAGCTAGCTATCGTGAACGTTCATGTTTGTTGAAGCGGATATGTGTATGCAAGCTTTCATGCAAAAAAAAAAAAAATGCATGTCGACAGTATTAGATGGTAAACATAAACAATTTTACTACGCTTGTCTTCAAAGCAAATGCTGATAGATAACAGGTAACATCTCTTCACTGGTTCACAAGTCTGGTAATGTCATTATTAGCACAGAAAGCACATAACTATAATGCGATAAGCTGCAAGTATTTCAGAAAAAAAAATCGACGGAACTCGCGGACACCTTTCTGTGGCTATGCAGTGGAAGCTAGTACTTGACTGAAAAGTACCAGGAACTAATTGATAAATGCAGTGCAGGAACCAAAACCTGCTTCTGTATGTTATGGAGCTACAGGAAGTGTGCAGTTTTGATCTCTTGCTCTGTTTTAAATGGTATCAACATGGAGCATGTTCTGGCAAGTACTGCAGTTCCACTATTCGCCTAATGCGCCTTGTACGGGGCACCTCTCGGGTTGTGCAATTGCCACTATTTCAAACCAACTGACCATGCAGACTTCTAGGCATAGTGGTGTGCTAAGGCACGAATGATGCAGCCTTGGCTGCGTAGCCACAGAAAGAGTCTCACTAGTGCATGCAGTGCATTGCATGAGACCATCAGCATGTGAAGCATTATGGGCAGAACATAAATATTAAAAACATCTTAAGGAATCATGGTAGACAAACATGGCACAATCACTGAAGAAAAGCCAGGTGGATAACACAGGTGTTGCTTCTGCTATATAGTTTACAAGCTCAGGCTACTCAAATGATAGTTTACAAACTTAGTCTACACAAATGAGAATAACAAGTGAAAAAGTGCAAGTATACAGGGACGGAAAGGGGCACACACACGAGCGCTGACTCTCTACTGTGCTCATGTGTGTGCCCCCTTCCAACCATCCTTTTGCACTGTTTTTTGTTACAATGTTTCAAAACCAACTAGTCTGTCAACAAGCATTCATAAGTGAAACTATGGCAGTCAGTTATTTTTCAAAAAGAAATGACTGTTATTGCACAATGTGGTCAACGTGTTAGGAATTATGTATGCAGATTAAAAGTGTTAAAAGTCCACAAAAGGAAACATTGGCAGGCACTGTGCAATCTTAGATGCAGATGGCTAGGAGTGAGTGTCACTTCACTGGTTTACAAACGTGATACTGTATACACAATAGTAAAATAAATTATTTTAGTGTCATTGTTCCAAACCTGCGCTTTGCGTGCAATTAGAGATATCTCTAATTGCACACAAAGCGCAGGTTTGGAACAATGACACTGAAATAATTTATTTTAAAAAATGACTATGCATGGTATTGCACGAGATTATTTATCTGTGATACATTGTACGCAGAAAACATGTCATAGATACTCACTGCAGAAAGAAAACATAGCGGACAAACATGGTACATTCGTAAAAGTCTGGGGAAATAACAGTTTGCGCATCTTCACTGGTTCTCGAACTCTGTCCTATACACGCAATGAACACAAGTGAAACGATTGCATTCAAGTGTTTGACAAAAAGGACTATACAGATATTGCTGGAGACATTCACTATGCGAGTCATTACACGCAAACATGAAGTTGAACATTGAGCAAGGCCTATAGCAAGCATTACCAGTAAAATACTATTGCACTATTGTAAACACAAGGCAAGTGGATTACACTATGCTGCAATGAATGAGGATAAAATAAGTAGTAATCAAGCTCAAATCAAACAATAAAAATAAATGCATCCATATTCAGATAGTCTCTTGAGCATTTCCAAGACTGTTAACATGCTCAGAAAACATTGAACACTCACTATTGTGGTACCAGCTCTGGCATTTACAACTGGTATGATGTTTCTGTACATGAAGCAAAGTGTTAGAGAAGTATCACACGTAAGCCCTGAAGTATTTGCAGCTAGGTCTAATGGGTCTGTAATCTCTTAAGACACATAGTACACCAAGAAATGCCTGAAAGTGTGCTGCCATAAATAGGAAACACATCTCATACAGACATCTGCTAATCTAGTAGTGGAGCTACATTAGTTGTTTGCCTAAGTTCTTCTGCCTTATTTTCAACACGTCCAAGAGAAGACCAGTGTTCACATTTTCCCTGATTCTTTAGCTTCAGTGCACAAATGTTTTTTTGAGCAACACGTTTTCTTTTTATTGGTTTTCCTGAGTAACCTTTTACGGGTGATCCCCTCGCTATGATGCCACTTGTGCTTGGCGTGCTTTGAACCAATTTCTTTTCTCTTTCATTCAAAGTGTCAATGCTTGAAGCTCAGTTGGATCGGTGCAGTACATTATGGCAGATTTTGTCCGTTCTAAGTATTCTTGAGCATTCTGCCTCAGCGAATGAAGACCTGGGGATTTTCTTTGCTTCAGCTCTTTTAATTGTACAGTTTTGCTGTCTTCCTGACAGCCCTCATTATGGCTGTTTCCACTATTATGTGAATCCTGTAATGCTCCCATGTTAGAAAGGCTTAAGTGAGAGCTATCACGAAACTGTTGTGGAAGCTGTTCAAACGACCAGCCATTGATGTTTTGAAAAATGGCACAAAAATGTTTGCATGGTAGTTTGTGCCTTTTGTTGAAGTTGGGGCATGATCATTCGGGAGTGTTGAAACAGACTTTGTATGTGTCAGCAGATACACTAGATTTGACTGCAAACATGCCATGCTGAAGCATAGGAGTGATGTTTCTGTAATTAATGTCTTCAGCAATATGCATTTTGTTGATAATATGTTTTATCACTGTAGGTGGCCTGTTGTGTAGGTATTCAGAGACTGTGTTGTGGTAAAGTCTGTACTCTGATGATCTTTTCATGTTTTCCTGGTAGTAGTGTGTCTGCCTGTCTGGGAGAAATCGCTTAATAAGGATTGAAAGCAGACCACACAACCTCTTAACCCTGCAACTCTTGAGGTAGTGCTCTTTCAGTAGCTTGTTTTGTGCCTCTGTTCCATTATTTGTTGTGACCACCACCCCTAGCTGAAGCCGATAAAACATTACCCATTTCTCTGCAAGCGGAAGCCATTGCCCTGATACATATGCTCTGCATTTTATATTGTTCCAAAAATTCTGATTCAACCAGTTCTTTCTGGGTTTTCTCATATTCCTGAAGCGTTTCAGCATGTGCAATTTTGCACAACATGACTAATGCACCTTCACGATTTTCAGTTCCATTTTCTTTTCGTCATAGCCACGTCTCTGCTCCCTATGAAAATCGCAGATCATTACTTTTGACTCCGGAAACACAGTAGCGATAGCTGTCGTCTCTGCCTGTGAACAGTCCATGATCCAATATTCTAGTACGAAATTGGGACACCACTTTTGAAACATTGCAAGTGCTTGGATGCGCATGGTGATGTCTCAAACTGCACAATAAAAATTCCAGCAATCATATAGCCAATAGGTGTTTTGACAACTATAAAAAGAAGAGGGAGCGCATAATCTGTCCTTTTGTTTGTTGCATCGATGAGAGCTAAATTGCTGCCATATTTAGCCATGATTTCACCCATAAATCTTGACTGGTAACAAAACAGAAGTGTTTCCATTTGCCACTGATTCCTCCATGTCATCGGAATCTGTAAGGTTGCCATATGTTTGCGCTTCATTTTTTTGGTGAGGCCGAAAAAAGAACTTTGATTCTCGATCTGCTTTTTCCAGCTCTGACACAAGTGCTGCACCACTCTCCTGGTCAACATTACTTGCTCGTTCTTCCCGTAATGCTGCTTGGATGTGATTTGCAATGTCTGATTTTGTGGGGTGAAAGGCTCTGCATTTTGTACTAGGCCCTTTTTTGCCAGCAAAAAGATCTTCAACATAGTATTGAATGCACTTTTCAACTTCTCTCACTGACGTTACACCATTAGTGACAAGTTGGTGAATTTTGTTAATGATGTTTTTGTCTACTGCTTGTCCAAAACACGCCAGATCATTGAAGTTGTGATTACAGTGCCTGGACATTTTTGTCATGCTTAGGTAAACACTCTGTTTTGATGGAGGCTTCAGTCCTGTTGATAGCTTACTGCTCACTTCCCGGAGAGAAGCAGATTTCATAAGTCTTCAGCGTGTTGCTGGTGCAGCCATTTGGTACTTCAACCTGAAACAACATGCATTCATTGTTGTGGAGCTGTGGATTTCACCACACTGTTCACTGTTTATTAATTATTTTATGGTATAACATATGCAACGGCTTTTTTCAGCTTCACGAAAAAATATTTTATTGTGCTGTACCTAAAGATGCACATTTTCGTTTGTAATGCTTTAACTTGAAGAATGTAAATTTATCTGTGAATTGAACTCAATTAAGTCTGATTTTGGAGTACTAAGCATACAGTTCACAAAGCCATGTGTCAAGGTAAAAAAAGTTGATAGACAGCATGTGCTAGCATTTGACAGGCATGTGCTGGCTTTGTGAAACATCATGCAGAAAGATTTTACATGCTATTGAATGCTATCCAATGGTAATGACAACCTGTAGAACAAAGCTTGTGAAAGGCCCTATGGAAGTGTATTTTGCATAGCCTATCCTATTGATGCTTCAGTATAGAAATAAAAGAGTAGGCAGACATCTAATGGTGATCAAATGAGGTTGAACTTACTCTGTAACTTGTGAATACTTCTACAACCTTGGCTTGCAGCATAGCTGTGCAACCTTTCTTCTTCGTGCCCTGCAATTTAATTTTCTTTTTTGCAAAGGTGGATGTGCTCCACCTTGCGTTTCTGTTGGGGCATTATAGTCTATGCTACCAACAAAAACATCTATATAGGGCACACCCAAAGAATACACAAAAGACTAAAGATTTAACACCCTCAACAATGACCTGTCAGTTTCACTATAAAAGTTGCATATACTAGGCATATATCAAGTAGAAGGATCATATCTTTAACCTTGTCAAATGTAGTGATGTCCAAGTGTTAGTTCTACACTGATATTTAAGTGTGCTCACTTGACTGCTGGTAGCCTTATAAAACATGCTGTTGCATATTATACAACATGATGTGGCACATATTTATTTGCTCTGCCTGCCCTTTAGAAAACTGATCAGGACGTCTTGAGGGGCTAGTTGGTTCATTCTATGCAGGAAAAATAGCGCTAACACAAAGAAGGAACGCTAAACAGATCGAGCGCAAATCTGTTTAGTGTTCCTTCTTTGTGGTGTCCTTTTCTATCTAGCGCAATTTTCCCTGCCTAGAAAACTGCTTGTGGGGCTTCTGTAAAATTCTTTTAGGACGTGCTCGTACATAACTATTTCAGAACCTTTCAAAAATTATGTAAAATGAAATGGACACTGGCTTAAAATTACTAACGCAGCAAGGATTTCGAGACTTATGTACAGAGAAGCAAAAAGAAAAAAAAATGCAGTCTGGTAATGGGCTAAAGAGGCATCAAGATCTTATGGAAGTAACATTAAAGTGAAATGGAAGTACTACACTGCATCAGATGTGACTGCACCTCCTGTATTTCACTCTCAGGCTGTGCAGATGTCTATACTTTCAGTTGTCTGGGGATTAGGATGAATGTATTTTTTATGGCACCTTCTAGATTTAACCTTTTCCTTGTAATTTTTTTAGAGTTCAGTATTCGAAGCAAAGCCGTACAAATGTTTGCAATAAAATACATACTCCTGTATTCTAACAGGCACAGGGTGCGTATAATGAGGCCAACCTTCGCACCTATGTCTATTATTCTTTGCATTGAGCTGTAAGCCTAAAGTAATAGAGTACTTCGGCATTAATATGTTTTTCGTCTTGCAGTTTAATAATGAAATCTACCTCTACTTGCTCACTGTGGGTGTATTTCCAGACAAAATTTGAAACAACTGGAGGTGCATATGAAAGCCATTTTAGAATAAAGGGGCAGCATTCAAGCCTTTTCGAATTCCATCTGCTTTACGGCCCACTCTGCCGCGTGATTTCCAGTGTTTCAAAGCAGTGTGTTTAGCTTTCTTAATAGCAGAGAGGCGAAATGACGATGGCCTCGGCAGCTTCCCTCTCTTTTCTCCTGAACAGCCTTTCGTTGGTGAGCCCCGCACTACAATGCCGCCAGATGTATTAGCACCCTCTGCTAGCAGCTTTTGGGCCTCAAGAAGGTGCCATTGAGCCTTCTTTAATTTTTCCTCATTTGTGCAATATACTGCAAGCCCTTTCGCTTTTTCTGCAGCCTCTCGAATGGAGTGCTTCAGCTTAGCTAAGCTACGTGACCTTCTTTTAGGAAGGGTCCCACATGGACTGTAGTCTGTTTCTATTTCTGAGCTTTGCATTTGGCTACTAGAATCAGCTTCGGTAGTCTCTTGACTAGTATGTATGGTTAAAAGCGGCCCCGATTTGTAGCTTTCTGGCGAAGAATTGAATGTGAAGTCCTGGTTGTGATTAAATACTGCACAAAAATGCTTGCACGGCAGCTTGCTTTGTGCAAAGTCTTGACACAAACAAGATGGATGGTTAAAGTCAACAGTGTGACGTACACCTGGCACACTGGACTTCACTTTGAATACACCGTATTCATCTGCTCTGGCTACATCTTCCTTGCTGTAACAGAGTGCTGTTTGAAGCCTGCTAATTATGTGCTTGACTGCAGCTGGCGGCCTGTTGTGAAGATATTGTGGAATACCTTCGTGGTACAGTCTGTATGATGCAGACCGCAGGATATTTTCGTGGCAGAACTTCTGCTGTTGCTCAGGGAAAAACTGTAACTAAAACAGTAATAAGTCCAGTCAGACTCCTCCTTTCATGTCCACCCTGCAAGTAAAACTCCTTAAGGAGCTTGTTCTGTGATTCTGTGCCATTATTTGTGGTAAGCGCAACTGCAAATCGCTGCCGGTAGAATTTCACCCACATATCTGATACATGTATCCAGTGCGTGAGCATGTATTCCTGAAATCGATGGTTTTGCCAGAACACTGACTCTCTGAGACTCTTGCAAAAAGCTTCAAATTCTTCAGCACATGTGGCATGGGCCAAATGCCGCATAAGAGACAGGGCCTGATCTCTACTCTCGACTTCATGTTCCTTGCGACGAACCCAGCGCTCCCATGCTTGCTCACAGTGAAAGTCACATAGTTGAATTTTGCTCGTGGGAAAAACTGACTTAATAGCACCTATCTCTTCTTGACAGTAGTCAATCATGAAATATTCGGGGGTCAGATTCTTGCTCCATGACTTAAATATTTGAAGAGCTTCACTTATGCAAGCTGCACTGAAAATGCACCAACTGTCATGAAAGACATTGGCGTCTTGACTACAAGAAAAAAAAGTGGTAGGGCATAATCGGTAGTCTTATTTGTAGCATCTAAACAGACTACACTACTGCCATACTTATCTAAAAGCTCACCCATGAAGCACGACTGGTAGCAGAAAAATAAATGTGCTTCCACATTGCACAGACACCCATTCCTCAACATTTTCATTATCGCTGCAAGGCGAACTACAGCCTTCTTTGTATGGACGCACAAAGAAACAATCACGCGGGCTCTGTTTCTGTAGCTCCTCAGTGAACTGAATGGCATTTTCTTGGTCAAGGTCACTGCACCTCTATTAAGTACAAGCTGAATGTGGTTTGCCAGGTCTCTATTTGTGTCATGAGTAAAGGGGCACGCGGCGCGTGCCGGACAGCGCTTGGCGTCGATGGTGTGCGGGGAATGGAAAAGTACCCGATGGTGTGCACCCCCCGCCACGTCGACGCAAGCCATTGGCCGGCGAAAGGCGCGTGCCACGCGACCCGGTGAGGGTTTGCCACGCTCGGTGAGGGTTTGTCGGGTCCGGCGAAATCCATTTGTTATAGCAGTCGTGGCTAAGCCAACCGCTTTGAAACTCGCATTTTCCCAGCATAATTCCAGAGTTTCACAATTGATGCCCCTCACATTAAAAGATGGAAGCTGACCATGAAACTCCCGTTCTACGCGAGCGTTCATCACAACACAACGCACGTGCACCACAAACCAGATATCACACACAAAGCGCCATGCATGATGCGATGAAGCATAGTGTAGAGACTAGTGTAGACACACACAGCACAAACACAATGGCGATGGCGATGGTGATCTGGCTATACCCTTTGAATCGGGTCGCCTGCGCTCAATGCGTGGCGTAGCCTGGAAAATAAAAAAAAAAGAAGAAGAAGAAGGAAAAAAAAACGTATTTCAGAGCATCCCAGCTCCAAGACATTCCCGGAAACATGGGCACGGGAGTCACCGCGGCGCACCATACCGCCACCAGCGTTCAAACCGTTGTTTGGTTAACTCCACATGTGTTCTGGCGCCTTTACGCTGGTCTTCTCCTTCGACAAAACCGAGTGCCGTCTTAGCGATGTTGTCTCGGAGGGTGGGTGGATCTTCGGACACTGGAGGACTATGTGTTCGATTGTTTCCTCTGCTGCATTGCAAAGGATGCATTGCGTCTGCTGCCTGTCAACATAGTGTGCCCTCCAGTGTCGAGTACGTAGCACGCCAGATCGTGCCTCCACCAACAAACCACTTCCTCGTGAATTGTCGAAAAAAAGCTTCCTTGGCAATGTCTCCCTTCCCCATTATGTACACAGTCTTAGACGACTTCTTTTCGGCCGTTCGCACCCACTCTTCCCTTTCCTGTTGCCACACCAGCTGCCTTGTACTGACCGCTGGCACTGCCACCTTCACATCGCCCTGCGTGGATTCCAGACAGACAGTGGGGAGGTGATATCAGTCCCGCAGGCTACGTGTGCGACGTGCTCACTTTGTTGAGCAGCTGGCAAAGATGGTGTGCACCCACACCTGTCGCGCGAGATTGGCACTGGGGAGGCACATGAAACGCTTCTCGTACGTTGCCTTAGCCACCGCCTCACGAGCCATGAAAAAGGACCACCCCATGTCTCCCTGTATCGCCTCAATAGGTGTCTGTCGGTCCACGCCCAGGGCTACTCGGCCGGCTTCTCTTTGACGTCTTTCCAGAAATTCTCTTGTACCAGATGAGATGCACGGCACCGCATTCCCATACGTCAGCCCCGGTACCACTACCATCTTCCACAGCCCCCTCATCACTTCGTACCTGTTGAAGGCCCACAACGTCTGCCTACCCAAGATGCCCCGTATCTTGTTGGCTTCATCCTCATTGCATGCTCGTGCTGCTCAAGATATCTAGGCCCTGTGTTCAAGTGTACTCCGAGGTACTTCACCCTGTCTGTGCACTGTAGGGTGCTTCCTTGTAGAGACCATGCTTCCCCGGAGTAGCTCTTCGGCCCCCATACCATGACGCCGCACTTTTGTGGATTGAACCGCAGATGGAGTGTGGCCATCGTGTCCCCACATATGTCCAGCAAAGCCTGGAGCTTTGCTGGACATATGTCAGCAGACTGGTCCCTTGCCAGTCTGTGCTGGCAAGGGGCCAGCACAGACTGGCATTGTGTCAATGTTGCCAACAGCTAAACGAGAATCTGCTATGCCTGTGTTGTTAATGTCTGCTAAAAAATAAAAATACAGCGTCGAAGCCAATTATTAAGCGTCAGATGCTGTCATTAGAATTAGTACTTTTGGTGTCTCGCTGTAGAAGTTTTTTTTTATTTTCCGTTTTTATGGGCGCGATGGTAGTACAACGACAGTGAATGTGCATTAAACTACTGGCAACATTGACAAGACAACTTAAACTGCTGGCAACATTGACAAGACAGCCCGACGAGCCCGACGGGTGGCGAAAGAGGGGACAACTAAGGCAGTGTAAACGCTGGCAAGGGGCCAGCACCGAAGAGTAGTTGGTACGTGTCGTTTGCTTCGTTGACTCGCGGTTTGACGCGGTGTGTTTTTTTTTTTTTTTCTTTTCTTAAAGGGGTGGTGCCATCAAATTTCGAGGCTATAACAAGCCTGTTGTGGGTTTCCTCTGTATGCAAGGACACTCCACACGAAGGGTCGGACACAGCAAACGTTTAGAATATATTTTAATTCACTTCCAAAGTGTACCTAAATGCCCATTCTCCCGATCAAAACCCATCGCTAGCGCGCCAACACTGACGTAGATCTGTAGGATGGACAACGAAAGTTGTAGACGTCACACCAGATCTGCTGTAGTGACGTGAGTGACCTGCGGACCTCCACCACCTCCGCAACGTATGTACCGGCTGCAGTGAACTAGAATGTATTCTAGTTCACTATAGTACCGGCAAAGCATCGGTTGCTACATCACTCGCCGAGTTTCGATCGTTTTCTGGCTAAGTGCGTCACAGCCTTGTGTGGTCACGTGACCACGCCTCCTACACTTCTACGTCACTGCCCAACCTCGGCGCCCAGAAACCGAAACCGAAAGTTGTCCACATCAAATGGCGATATTAAATTATTTAGCGAGCATACATGAATCTTGGTGCGTGCATCGTTGTTCCTGGAGCTATAGGAAACGCTTACAGCAAAGAACGCGCAAGCCACAAACATGGTGGCACCACCCCTTTAAGCAGTTCTGCAAAGCGCAACCATATGTGCACTCGCGCTGAATTACTGTTTCCGAAAAGGGGAGTTTGTCAGATCGGAGCCAATCTACCCCATTACGGAGGTCGCATTGCTCAGGAAATTCAAGGACTTTCAAGGGCCTTGAAAACGGATTTTTCAAATTCAAGGGTTTTCAAGGATTTCAAGGACCTGTACGCACCCTGTTCAAGGTGTCCATTACATCAATCATCATAATTTCATGCAGTGGCAAAGTACCCACTACTTATCTATAAGGAAATACACATATATGCATAGCTGCAGACTTGTTAATGCTGTGGCTGTTGAGTATGAGGATGAAAAAGTATGGCTGAGACCTTTTTACGGGTGAGAAGGTTTAAACCACGTAATTATTTCTCATTTCACATTGTGTGACGTTTGGTGTGATTCTGCTCTTCTGCCATGCGACGGTATTTTTACGAAGTTTCGAGCACGGTGTGTTTCAGTCGTAAAGTATCCTACTGCCACGCAGAGTGCCTGGATTCCAGCTCAAACCGTGGCTTTTTTTTCTTATTCTGCGCGCTAGCTGCAATGTGCACTGGAAGCTGTGGCAGTCAACAGCTTCACCAGAATCGGCTGTTGTTTTGAGCTCATAGCAGCTTTTGCTGTTAAAAGAAGCTATAGCACTCAGGAGTGAAATGTGTCAGCATGTCATTCTCTCTCTCTTTTATATAAAGATGACCATGCATTACACATCCTGGAAATAAAATGTCTTTGATCACTGGATTGATCATTCAACTCTGAGAATTGTCATGACTGAGGGCAAAACCAGTGTGTCATCAAGGACCCAATAAAGTCTTGGATTTTCGACATCAGCTAGAGAAACTGTGTATGCTCCCTGCAGGGAGCAGGGTTGTGAAATATTTCTGAGTTGAGCAACCCCATTCACAGAGCACCATTGAACGGTCAAAACTGACTCCGCCGAGTGGTAGGCCAACCCAACATTTTGCGTGATCTGTCTGACCAAGTACACTTGACATTGGTGCAATGGCAACACTATCGTTTGTTAGTTTCTCAATGCTCCTCATTCAAATAAGTCTGTCTGATCGGTTGAATTTCGGAAACTGGTGTCCTACAGCGTACTGGCAGCTATTACAGTACGACATGTATTATGCCGAATTGTCACGACTGCAACAAGAAATGGAAAAGCGTTTTTGCAATACTATGAGCAAAAACGTCGAAGTCTGGGTCAGTTGGTACATGACGCTGAGGCAAAAACCAGTCAAAAAGACGCCGGACAAGGGGAAGAAGTGACACACACAAGGACTGGTTAGCAACTGTGCTTTATTTTTGTCCCTTGTCCGGCGTCTTTTTGACTGGTTTTTGCCTCAGCGTTATGAGCAAAAGTAAAGTCAGTAGTCGGTGTGTGTGGAATGTGGCAGGTCATCTTCCGACTGTACAAAGTAACAACAGCTATTCATTGTCAATTAGTTGCCAAGTATGACCCCATCCAATAGGTGTTCTAACATGTGTCATTTTGTTTTTAATAATCAATAAATAAGATCTTCTATCCAAGCATGAAGGTAAATGTCCCCTTGGACAGGTAAGAGATTTTTGCTATCTTTGGATGCCTCTCACTACTCCTTACCATCTGACAGAACCTAGCAACAAGGGAGGTGAACATCCAAACCAAAGCGGCTTATTAAAGGGAAAATGCAAGATAAATGTGCGTAATTGTCCAGCGGTGGCCGTTTCCCGGCTCGGCCGCTTCCCCTTTCATTTGCGTGTACACTCGAAATCTTCGGCATAACCATTATTTAATCCCCTCACTCACTTTTAACCAGTGAGTAAAGCAGATACTGCGACATAAAGAGGACGCCGAGTGCCTTCAGTCCACACAGAGGCCGGCGTCTGCCTTGTATTATGTTTGAGTACAAGATTGAGGAGCACCTCTAAAGCGCTTTCATCGCACTCGCTTGTCGATTTACTTTTTCCATAGGCTGCAATTGTGGTGGCGATTCCTTCGGTGCGGGGAATGTTAGTGATCAGCGATGAGACATCCATGGTGACCAAATAGCTTCCTAGCGGTACAACAACATTTGAGACTTCTCGAAGGAAGTGGCTGGTATCTTTGACATATGATGGAAATGTTTCTGGGATGTGCCTAATGAGAGAATTGATGAAACTAGAGATTTTTTTAGGAGCGGTGCCATTGCTAGAAACTATAGGTCGGCTGGGATTGTTAATCTTGGGAATTTTAGGCAGTAAATAGGAGCGGCCAGGAGAGGAGTTGCCCGGTGACATCATTTTAAGAATAAGATGCGTTATCTTACCGCTTTTATATAATGAGGTTAATGAAGCTTTAAAGGAGTCCTGTCACAAAAATTTTCGCCCCGCGTTTTTTTGCTGCAATGTGTTGCTGGGGGCCTGTTAGTCATAACACGGCACATCGTTTGCTGCAGCGCGCGACAGATAATTAATTACAAGCTCCTCATTACCGACACAGCCTCAGTTTCGGTTTGACAGAGCTCCAAAAACGGCAAGCCGCCGGGTGCAACTATCACCACCTACCGAGTGAAACGCTCGGTCACGTGAGCACACAGAACAGTGACGCCTTTCCGCGCGGTCTCTCGTCGTCGGGCTCGTCGTCGTCTGATGGCGACAATTTTCTTGCGGCAGGGATGGTAGGAATTTTCGACGTGGCGAATCACTTCAGGTTTGACCCGCTGGCGAGGAGCGATTCGTCGGGAAGTGCGTGAAAACAGAAATGGCGGCTACGACGTCATCACAACTTGTACCGGCTGAAACGTTTACGTATGGGAAGTAGGGGGGTCACCTCGGGTCACCTCCGAGGGTGTCAATGCACCAGGTGCGGCCTATAATGCTGGATCGCGCTCGCGAACTTCAAAATTCATATAAAATACCTTCGAAGCTTTATTCACTGTCGATATTTTGCAGATGGTACACGCACGTACACGGCAATCGATCCAGCAGGCTATCTCGGCCGCGAAATTTTGTGTCAGTACCCCTTTAATTTCTCTGTCATGTTCCTCTGTGGGATCACAAGGGAGTTCTTTGTAAAAATATTGATCTGCCAGTTGGCGAAGCCCTGCCTTTATGTAGTCAGTCCTGTCATGCACAACCACAGCGCCACTCTTAACGGCCGATTTGACAACAATGCTCTGGCTGTCACTTAAGCTGCGTAAACCCTCCCGTTCCTCCCTGGACAGATTGTTGCGAATGGGTCGGTGTTTTTGATATTCCTGTACGGCTGAAATGTACATGTCTAAATATTTGTCCCGTTGCTCACTTAGATTCCATGATTTATCGGAGAATTGATTTGCTTGTGTGCTGCTTCGTCATGAAAATATTCTTTTAGATGCAATGTTCTGACAAAGTTGTCCAAATCTTGGTACAGCTGAAATTCGTCAATTCTTCCAGAGGCGAGACAGAAGGTTAGACCTTTTGATAGCAGCTTTATTTGCGCAGGTGTCAAAGGTTCACTAGACAGGTTAACCACATTGGTGACATCGGTGTTATTCTGTGGAGATTCACGGGAGGTTTCAGTTTGATTTATATACTTTGAGGAAGGATTACTGGCGGGACTGTTCCATGTCGGCCACGCGCCATCACGCTTCAATTTCCTTTCCTTTTTGCCCTGAATCGTACATCGCTTTTACTCTTCGTATTTGACAAGCTCTTCAGTTTCTAACTGCGTCAAACTCGAGTGATTTAGCCGCGCCTGTTCTTCCTTTTGAAGCTCCGCCGCCCTACATGTGTTGTGCTCTATTCCGACCCACGTAAGCTTAAGAGATGCATCTTTTAAGATATTGCTCCACTGCTCCTGTTCATTTTTGTTAAAGGTACTCATTGCAGGTTTTAGTTGAACTCTTAGACCCTTTGGTGTGAAGCCCGATGAAATATAGGTTTGTAGGTTTGAAGCATGCATTTGAAATCTCACGCGCTTATCAGTTGTCTTTCTTAAGGCCATAAATTCGCGAGACCAACATGTGCTGGAGCGGGTCATACCGGATGTGTTGGTCAGTCAATCCCTGCGTGGGGAAGCAATGCCACCGGCAGCCTCCGCTGTGGCCCCGAGTTGTGTCGTAGGGGCTGTTGCTCCTAGGGCCATGCGGGGCCCCCGTCGGCGCTCGTTGCGATGGTCGTCGGCTGCGGGTCCCGTTTGCTTCGTGGATGTTGGGGAAATAGCCACGGGACGGGAAATGTTGACTCGGAAAACTAGGGAGACCCAAGGGCGCATGATCCAGCCAGGTTGGCGGCGACCTCACCGCATTTCGCAAAAGCAGGCACCTCAGGCGGCTAGCAATGTGGGCAACACCTTCAAAGCTCGGATGGACACTATCGGCTGCATGTACCCGGCCAGGAGGAAACCATTCCAAGGCATGGTCGATAAAAAACAACTTGCTACTTCAACGACAGTGCGCTCGAAGCAGGTGGTTGAAGCGGCCTGCTTCCCTGTTGAAGCGTATGCTGGAGGGCCGGTTGAGGCATGCGCGACGGCGGTCTGGGGCCCTGGCCAGCACCAAGGTGGCCACAATTTTCATTATTTCCGGACGGAATTCCATGATTCCTGTCACCATGTCCCTGTACTTTTGGAAAACGACCGCGGCTGGTGAGGATCCAATGTCGTTGGTGTCCACGTGTAACACCAAAGTTGTCACCGTACGTGGAATGAAGTCAAGCAGTGAAACGGTTTCTTGCTCCAACAGTCCACACTGAGACACGAAGATTGGCGTGTTCGTTCAACGAGGGTCAAAATGGTTGAAGAGGTACTTTTATTGGGAGTCGCCGATGATGGCTGAAGTTGAGGCATGATGCTGGAATTTCCAAGTTAATTGTTTCCTTGCAGCACTTGCAGTAGCCATGAGTGTGTGTGTGTATATATATATATATATATATATATATATATATATATATACACACACACACACACACACTCTGTTCTTCCACTGCCCTGTAGTTCTTGCTGTTTCCCACAGTGCCCATTACTTTTTGTCATCTTTTCCAGCTTGTCTTTTCCCCCTTTTTTTCCTATGAGCACAGCCCAAGTTGCGCTAAAGATAAGACAAGGACGCCTAAAAGCCGCTCCACAACAGGGAAGCTTTTATTTACAGCTGATATCTATGCTGAGATCACATTAACGTGGATTCTCTACATGATCACTCACCCTGACAGTGTTCGCCGTGGTGCTTTGAAGAAGCCGTCTTGAACGAGACGCCTAAAGTTAAAAGCTCATGCTCCATCTTCTGCAGCGCATCGTTGGTTTTCAGCATCCCCGTCCAGCAATCTCCGGTACTCTGTAGATTCTCGACATAACGGCGGAGGACTGCAGCTTCTTCGTCACTGCGGCCTTCTTCCATAGCGGCCACGTGGTCATGATGTCCGTTAACAACGCCCTACTGATGCGCGATCAGTTGAAGTGTAGACGTATCTACGCAACAACAAATCACAAGTTCTGGGGCGCGATCAGACATCCGTTTTTTTTTTTTTTTCGTTTTCTTGGGGGTGGTGGTGGGGGATTGAATGTGAGTGCAAACAAAAGACAACTAAACGAGAGATATTCGGCGCATGAGATTTGTAGCCGCAGCTCTGCGCTTGTCCTTGACTTGGCTTCGCATGGAAAGCCTGAAAAACGCGCCCAGCAGGCATTGGCCCGAAAATAACGTTACACGTCGTCAGTGACGTAGACGGTGACGTCCTTGCAATAGTCACGTGGGCGAAGCGGTTTGACCGGCAAAATGCGCTCCCCGGCTGATGAAGCACTTGTTGTCAGACCGAATCTCATTCCCACTAAACTTGTCAAAAAATTAGTCCCCTTCATTTAGGGGCGTGGCAGGCCGCCGCAGAGGTTTCGAAATATGTCATTTTCAGACAAAAAGAAGTCGAGCTGGAACAAACGACTGATTCTGGTTCAGAAAAGGCCGCAGATTTCAAATTGCGCAAAAAGAAAAAAAAATTGACTTTTCTCAATATTTTTGCTTAGCCTGTCCCTTTAAAAGTTGGTGGCTGGTTGATGGAGTTCAACGTCCCAAAGCAACTCGGGCAATGAGGGATGCTGTAGTGGAGGGCTCTGGACAATTTCGACCATCTGGGGTTCCTTAATGTGTGCTGAAAATGCGCAGTACACAGGCCTCTGAATCTTAATACATATTTGTGAACACAACTTGTTCTTGCTGGTTGTGTCGGGTAGTGGCTAAGAAAGAGCAAGATACATGGAGGCTCAGGTGAACTGAACCACTTGCGGAATGAATGTTTTCATTGAACATTTTGCGTTGTACTGTTGTCATTATGATCACCTTCCTAAAGGCATTACCATGTTTGACACGTCTGGTTTCGGCGCATATAACTCCAGATGATATCTATGTTCAAAGAACATAGAAGTAACGTGACACTGGCAGAGACCGCCAGTCTCTGCCAGTCTCACATTCATATTCCGCAGATTGTCCGGGCATACATGCTATTTTCTCAATTCCATTACGACCCGGGGCTGTTCTTTGCCCTCTACTTACAGTTTTTCGTAGTTGTTAAAGTCGATTTAGTGTTCATCGATCTGCACTTAAAAAAAAAGTGAGATCAAAAAAGGTGTCTTATTACATAAATCACTCCTTGAGACTTGCTTAGAGGTCAAAGGTAAGTAAAAACATTGTATTCACCCTATCATGCCACACTTGTGATGCAAATGGTTCCTTTGCACTTTATAAGGTGAGGAATATCACAAAGTAAAACAGCAAATTGCAGCGACTACTGCATTGTGCTACATAGCTCCAAAATGAGTTCCAAAACAAGCCTTGCCATCACTCTTCTGGGGGATGCAAGTGTTGTCGCCAAACTTGCAATCGGCTGCACGCAAGAGTGAAACAGTGGCACAAAGCACGGTCAGCGTTGTATCATGGTCATCTCCATAATCAACAAAGCGTGAACCTCCTAGGTGCGCTTGATAAAGGCAAACCTCTCGTCCCTTCATCTCCTGTAACAAGGTTCCATAGTGTTGCACTCCTCTTCTGTTTGTCGTAAAGGCTCCCAAATAGCAAATAAATACTTCGTTAAAGCCGAATTCGCAAGGCATTCTTTTCATAATTACTATAGTCTCATCCTTGTTATGGTTGGAGTCGACATGAGCCTCAGCTTTGTCACTGTTCTGTAAGCTCTTCGGTTTGAAATTCTTAACAAAGAAAAGTCATGAACCATTCTTGTTCATAACGCACTCGTCATGGCAAGTTCGCTTTTCCCGCTTTCAATGCTGCCCGAAGGCGACATGGAGCGTTGGTGGAAGACTCCATTGATTTGTCAGCTTCGTTCACTGAAGCTTTTGACAAACTGCACCCAGCTCCGGCCGCTGGGCAGCACCGCAACTACTGCAGCCAGTTTCACTGTTGCCGACCTGACGTCACTAAACGCAACCACTACTCGCCCGTACCTGAGGTCGCAATTGCATGTACCAATGAGAGCGAGCTGGTTGACATGATTGCCGTGTGTCTGTCAGGTTGCATTGACACAAGTGGCGAGGATCCATTTGTTGGATGCGACACGACCTGCCTCTCGTGTTCTCGACTATAGCAAAGAATTTTGTAAAAGCATCTCATGGGCAACACGTCCTTCCATGTCTCTATATCCCATCTGTCTACATAGAGAAACGTCCATCTAACGGAACTGAGCATGACTTTGGTGCATTGTTTTCCGTTGCGGGCAGTATTTCTCACATATTGTAACGGTTCTTGGCACTGTCCGGCCCTTACTGGCCCTTGTGCTATTAAACACCACATATCAGAATCATTTGCCTAGAGATGACATCGGCTGATGATGTGCTTTCTTGTCGCAAGGTCTGTGGCATGGAGAAAGGAATGGTTGACAAGGGCAAAAAGTGATGGAAACCTGCCGGGTACACCAATGAGCGTCCGAGGCGGCAACCGCAGAGCCAATCTGGTGGGGTTCAAAGAGCGACCCCGGTAGCCGCCCCGCGTTCATTCCGTGTCGCGTCCCTAAGGAGCTCCCACCTTTTAAACGATAGCAGTCACAATTTCAAGGCGATTGCGACCAGACGCGCCCTAACGACTACCCTCACATTTTAATTTGTATAAGGTCCACAGGCCAACGAGCTTGCGATGCATGCAGAAACAGAGAGAGAAACTTGAATGTAATTTTTCTACGCAGACAGCGTGACTTGATGGAGCTATTCGCGATTCCAACTGAGCGCTCGCCACCTAGCGGGCGCGCCTGGAAACGGCCCTAACAGGGTCAACCTTGAAAGGAGATAGGTATCACGTTGCGCGCATCGGGATAGCGGCCGCATAGTTCCTTTATTTTCGCCATGCCGCCGCGCGCGAGCCCGAAAAAGAAGAAAGCGATCTCCAAAGAACATTGCTGTGTGCCACAATGCGTGGCATCGCGGTGGAAAGGTGGCAACGTATCGTTCCATCACTTCCCGAAGGATGCAGACGACGTGCAACGGAGAACGGCGTCCATCAGAAACTTACGCATTGGAAAGAAGGTAACCGGCACTATGGTGGTTTGTTCTAATCACTTCGCTCGAGACGACTTCATTCTCCCAGGTGAGCACACCATTATTTAGCATGTGCGTGTTTTTTTAATATTCGGGCTTCTCATAGAGCGGAGTATAGTTTCGTCTATATACGAAAACGCTTTAGTACATTAGTTGCGTTATATGTGTGAGTGTATTTTTCGCTTATACTTATTTTCTGCACAAGTCGTCGTAATGCTGCTCATTCTGAAATTAAGCTGCAGTAATATTCTGGCAGACCACTGTAGTAGGCGGCGGGGTCAAACCGCTCCCACCTCCGAAAATTTTCGATTTTGCGTGTGTGTAATACACGCGGCTATGCAAACACACGCACGAACATAGATAAACAATGGTTGGACCACCCTGAAAAATCTTCTCGCTACGCCCCTGTCATTGACGTACCTTTCGTCTGCGCGCACTGTAGTAGTGAAACCTGAAATATATTTATAATGGACAAAGGTACAGTGGTTACGCCTGCGTTTTCTCTGCGGTGTCTACAGGCGATGCCGTGTTCTAATTAACGCGGCGCACTGCCTGTTTTGGTTTGTCAGCTCGGAAGAAATTTAAGAGCAAAAAGCTTACCGGGCGTTCAACTTGTGCCAGCACCGCTTGGTTCCTTTCCAACACAGTGCAGCGCAACTTATGTTAGAATAGGCTTGTTTCAGAGTGATGCAATTATCAAGATACCACTGAATAAACGTCGCTAATTTCTGGAAACCTAACATGGTTAATTGAATTAATTAATTTACTTTAATTAGTTATTCACTTCTCAAATTTATAAATACTTTCACTGGGGGCGTAGCCAGGCATATTTTGGGGGGTGGGGTGGGGATCACTACCACTTAGGTACGTTATTCGTGCGTGTGTAATGTGCGTGTACATATATGCATGAAGTTTCGAAGGGTGGAAAGAGGGTTACCCCCCGCTCCCCCCCGGCTACGCCAATGGCTCTCACTACTCACGCAAACCTTGCTTCTAAATGCAGCACGGCTCATTCACATGTAAATTGCATGCTTTCAGTATTTGCCTTTTTGTCTGTAAAACGAAGTTAAGTTGGGCAATATAATATGAATAATTTCAGACTTCCCATGTGTAAGAAGACGACTAAAGCGGACTGCTGTCCCAAGTCAAAATCTGCCACAGTCATCTGTACATGATGCCGAAAAAGCAGCCCGCCTCCAACAGCTCAGCGCAGAATGATTAGAAAGGAGGACACGGCGGTCAGCAGAGGTAAGTGTAAAGTAGCCTAAATATATGTAGCAGAGATTCATTCACCTGTAAATGTATTATTTTATGAATGCAGCAAGTGCTTTTTGTTTGTTTTATTTATAACTCAGGATAATGAGGAACCAAAGGCAAGTGCTGTGTCAAGATTTTGAGGCGACAGTTCCCACAACGAGCCTTCGCATCTTAAAATGGGTGACTTACCTGCGCAGGTGAGCAAAGTTTACTCAACCTCATGGAAATGCAAAAAATAATCTGACCTTCTGTAGCAGAGATCTGGTGACAAGTGTAAGCTATTTGATGCATGCAGCGAGCATTGTTTGTTTTATTGAAATCAGGATGATGCCCAACCACTGCCAAGTGCTGTACCCAGTTTTCAAGATGACAGTGCACATGGGCCTTCATCTAGCAAAATGGGAGCTTTACCAACACAGGTGAACAGAATGTGCTCAGTTTCATGAGTAAATTTGGCCCCTTGTCTAACACCTAATAAATTAAAAGCCTAAATGTCGACCAGTATGTCGTAACCCCACTTGCTCTAGCCTTCTGCGAATAACGTCAGTGTGTGTGTGGTTGATTTATCCTCACGTTTCATGTGACAGCCATAAAGCAGAAGCCACTGCAGAAGAAGAAGACGCCACAAGTGTGCTTATTGAAATGGCTCTTGGTGGCAGTGCTCTATCAAGACAGGACAAGGCTTCTCAAGTACACACAGGGGCACTTACACACAAATTTGTGGACACCTTAGACGACACCAACATTACGTCATACACAGGACTCCCATCCATGGAATTACTGGAAAGCCTGGTTGGATGTTACCTTCAGGTGCAGAAAGTACATGGCAGGAGCCGCCTGACAGCTGAAGAAAGAATTGTACTAACCCTGATCAAGTTAAAACACAACATCTCAAACACATTCCTTAAACACATTTTGGATGCTCCCTCACGAAATGCACCAATACCATAGCACAAACATTTGAATTCTTGCTCAAATATTGTCATCGGTTGTAAGGCTGCCATCGAAAGAAGAGATCGTGGAAAACATGCCAACTCACTTCAGACAATTCAGTAATGTTAGAATCATTGTAGACTGTACAGAAATACCTGTTCCCCAGCCAAATTGCCTTCAGTGTGCACTGAGGTGCTATTCTGTGTATAAGAAGACATTCACATGCAAATACATGATCACTGTAACACCGGGTGGTGTGATTGCTCATGTTACACAAGGTTATGGTGGTCGTACCTCAGACAAAACTATTTTTGAGCAAAGTAAGCTCCTTGATAACCTGGATCCTGTGTCAGATGCAGTGATGGCAGACCATGGCTTCCTCATTGATGACTGTTGTGCAGAAAGGCTAATTGAACTAATTCGGCCACTTTTAAAGAAAGGGCAACAAATGACAAAAGGTGATGCTGTACGTACTCAGAAAATAGCATCAGCAACGGTGCACGTTGAGCGTCATTCAGCGCACGAAAATTTTCAAAATGTTGTCTACAAGAGTTCCATGGAGAATGGTAGGACAGCTAGATAACGTAATGACAGTGGTTGCAGGGATGACTAGCCTATCAGCGTCTGTATTTGCCCCTCACCGCTTTTTATAGACACCAAGGGACAATCTTTCTTTGGTACAGTTGATGTGTCTGCAATATAGAACTGCGGTTGGGTTACCTACGTCAACAAGACCAATATAGTCTCTGAAACCAGTGCCCCTTCACAACAACTGTGGCTTTCCAGCAGCATCTGGAATGGTTCTTATGTGCACAACTTCCAAGTGTGTAACATTTTAGGGGCCCGGCTTGTCGTCCATCCACTGTCTCATGTCACATGGTGATGCAGTGGTCAATACAGGCCTAAAACAAGGCTAACAATGCTCAAAACCAGTTCAAGATAAGCTAACAATGTCTAAAATAATATAAACTACAGAAATAACACAGTAGCAATCACAATAGTTTACCTAAAATCACGAAAAACGCTTCTAAAACAAGTGGCTGATACCGGTGCCACACGAGAGGGCACCACCACTGCCTAGGCAAGTGCGCAACTGATGAGGCGGTGGCAAACGCCTTGGGAATCGCTGAATTGTCCATGCTACACACTTCCTCAGGTTTCACGGTAGCGGAGCTGCACTAAGCGCAGGATTTAGAACTACACCAAGACGTACACAAGAACAACATTAGTGCAGGATTTCTTTCTCTTTAAAGGCCCTAATGAAACCTCTTGTACCTCATAATCAAACGAAAGTTAATCAAAAAAATTTTCAAATAGTGAAATTGCAAATCAATTAAGCTACACAAATTATTTGAATTGTATGTGAAATTTCGGATACTTGCACACCCCTACCATCATTAAAAGCCTCGTTCTGCAGCACAGGCCTTAACTGACAATGGCTTGCCTACAAGCCCCCAACCCTGGTCACAAGCTCGCCAAGTACCTTTGTTTTGTAAATTTGCACTATTGTATCCTTGAAGCCCTCAAAGATGCTGCTGTCAAAATCTACCGTTGTGCTGCAGAACAAAGGGGCATTGTAGACAAAAAAATCTGCCTGCATTTTCCCACAAACTCCCATCTGTACCTGAAGCTGTGTCATGTACTCTCGTTTTGGCTCCAAGCGGTGAAAGTCTAAGAATGAGTTTTCCAGCTTTTGTGGACACATAATTTCTAAAAGTATTTCTTTACCTTGACAACATCTGCAAAAAAAGGAAACAATACCATCATGAGAACAAGCAATGAAGGGAAACTCGGGGTGTGAAACGAGTCCCACAGTCTGGATGGTCAACTCATGTCCCTGAGCTTCCATTCATTGCTTGTAAGTATCCCGTGCTATCGCCTCCTTTTCTGCTCCTTCACGCATGGCAGTTGTGCGGACTTGTGCTTTTTGGGTGATCACTTTGAGGAATGGATCAATCGTCACATTCTTCTTTGACGGGAGGAATGTTCTCGCTTTTGTCATGCAACCGTGGGCAATGCTTGCCGTCACCAATCCATTTCTGTACTGGTGCCAGGCAGGCGATGATGCCTGGTTGCGGGTCCGAAGCTCGATGGCATGCCTTGCACTCTCCGGCCCATACGCATCGCATAGGAAAGCCATGACATCCTCTGGTTCCCTGCCCTGCAGCTGCTTCATCTCTCTCTTCAGAAGCTCTAGGAGCGGTGGCTGGCAAGAAGACTCGCCCGAATAAACATAAAGAAATTTTCTTGTTAGTTTATGATCAGGAATGATAATAAACTAACATTAAGCGGGTCAAAATTTTGCATATTCCCTCCTCAGAAGCTCTAGTAGCGGTGGCAGGCAAAGAGGCTTGCGAGCATAAATACAAAGATACAAAGAAATTTTGATGTTAGTCTTTTATAAAGAACTAGCATTTATGCAACAACTTGACCCATTTCGAGATATTGTATGTTGTAAAAGCTGAAATGTTAATGGAGTAAGACTACTACTAAACTCATGAAATCATCAGACAAAAATTTCGCAATAGGAAGGACATGGAAAGCTATAGTGTTACCTATTATTAGAAAGCATGTACTATCAGGTCTTACCACTTGGCGGTGGTGCCGCTGAAGCACACGGCATGGCTTGAATCTGACGTCGCCGTTTTCTGCATGCAAATTCTAACGTCAATCTTTCAGTAGATTGGCAATTAATAGCATTCATTATAAACATAGCTGAGAAGCACAGTGCCAAAGGAACATTTAGCCATAAAAGTACAAAAAGAGGTTACTACATGCACCAGTGTGATAACTTGTGACCATTTGGCAAGTTGGCTATGAAGACTAAAATTGGCAAAGGTATACCACTTTGCTTTTCAATGTTCAATATTTGAGAGTCAGCTCTCAAAACTATGACAGTGCACATAATAGGCTACAGGTGTGTATTCTTAGTTGTGTCTGTAAAAAGAGCATGTGCTATGCGACGCCAACTGGCAAAAAATAGTTCCACACTCGCCGTCATGCTTCGAGCTTTGCTGGCTAACACGCACAGATTTACCCGCACAGATGTTCGGTAAAGTGGTTGTGTATGGGGCAATGACTCCCACTGTAACTCAATCGGTAGAGCATCGAATGCATTAGCCGAAGATTGTAGGTTCAGTCCCTTCAGGCAGCAGATCGAGTTGTCACTTTCCATGTATGTCATAATTACTACACTACAATTAAAGACTTCAAATGATCTCCCTTATGCCTCCCTTGGCATCATAGGTTTTGTCTAACAAAGAAGTGAGCTTTTTCATTTATTTTTCGCTCTGAGAACTTAGTATAACTAATTGCCATAAAGCACTCAGCGCAGTTTTAATGTGACATGAACAAATCTGAATCCACCAGACAGTTAAGCCAACGCAAGGGGACATCATTTGTTGTTTTTAACAACAGTGTCATAATTATGACACAAGTTGAAGTGAATCAAAGTGGACGAAAAAACACCTTTGCCGTTGGTGCGGCCCGAACCCACAACCTTCAACTTGCGCGTCTCGTGCTCTACCAACTGAGCTATGATAGCGGGCGTTCCCACACCCAATTGGTTGTGTATTTTTGTGCGTGTTAGTGAGCGCCATTCTGGCTACATTGCCTTCGTCCACTCAGGCGCTATTTAGGGTGACGAGAGGGATAGGCGCCAATCATGTTGTATTGTTTTCTTTCTTATTTTATAACTGCCACATTATAAATGTGCTCAATGTCAAAAAATAAAACTCAGATGTACATCAGCACCATTGCTCTCCTTTGTCTTCTCTTGTGTAACCTCAAAATTTAGCACCGTTTCTCCTCCTTTTGCAAACATGAACACTAGCCCAAGCCTCAATCCTAGCAAGTTTTACACAAAGAAAATTCTGCACAACTTCTTTGTAATCTCATGCTCTGGCAATGCACGGCGCTGCGCGATTGCGAGAATCTCAGCACAGAGGACGTCTGGAGGACGGCAATTACCAGCTCGGACCGGCAGGTTCAAATCCGGGCTGTCCAGAGGGCCCGCACTTTGGCGGAGGGGCTCGCTCTTCCTGTCCCCACGTGGGTGCGGCCCGCAGCCGACCCTCCCTCTTGAGGGGAATCGGCTCCTCAGGACAGGACAATTTATAAATAAAGTTCATTGACTGACTGACTGACTGACTGTTCGTTCTTGCGTGCCACCCTTGATTGCACAACAAACATTCAAGTATCTCTGGAGCCAGCACTTCAGGAGGAGGAGGACAAGCCACCTTGTTCAGACAGCTTCCCACTACTCAGCCTGAGACAAGTTTAACCACCTTCATCTTTGTGTCCATCCAACAACCTCAATTCTACTTTGCAGAACTACTCACTTGTGGGTAGTGGTCTTGAGTATATCCACGTGTGGATGTGTGCATAGGCGTGCGCAGGGTTCTCCATTAGGGGGGGGGGGGGGCAAAGTTTCGCAGTAGTGCCTCCCCCCCCCCCCCCATTCGGACAAGTCCAAAACAAAAAAAGCTTCGCAATGCACGCATAAAGGCAAATGAAACAATGACGTGATGCTCAGAATGACCTGCCTTTGGTTCATGGCGTTCTGGGGGACAGGTGGGAAGTACACGGTTCCTTCCATAAAACGTCTCCCCGGCTGCCACTACTATAAAAAACTTGCATTTCCATAACCCTGCACATTAAACAATGACTGGACATGTCCGACTGATTAAAGATGTGGGGCTGACTGGGACTGGGGGGGGGGGGGTAGCACATAACTACTTCATTATGACTTCAGTCTTATTTTCAGCCTTTATATTGCCGAAATGGAGTGAGCACCTTACCTGTGGGTCTCAATCGCAGACTTGAGCAGCCTTGCGGAGCTGCTCACCAATTTTCCGCAACTGATCCGCAGAGATCACGGCAGTTAGAAGGCCTCCCTTCACGTGACAAAATTCTTGCAGTGGCACTAGGGCATAGGAGCGCTGAACATCTTTCTTTTTTGTTGCCCACGAACACTCCAAGTCTGTGCAGCTCAAGTGCTGAAGAGACTGCAGGCCAGCTCTGAAAATGGCAATTCTGTTTTACATAGTACTGCAAAAGAAGTTCACTCAGCCAACACTCATTTGTTACTGACATAATTCAGTGTTTCATGAGGTGTTCTTTTTTTAAAGACGCCTGCTGCAGCTTTAACTAAGCTGGCCATCTATAAAAAAATTGTGCGGATTTCCGTCACGAGCATTTGTTGTTCAAGCCATGTTAGAAATATGAATTTAAAAAATATAAAAATAGGCAATATACAAATGGCACACTGACTTTTCTGTAACTCAACTTATTTAGTACTAGCAAATTACAAAGCTTTTAAAGGCAAAATTTCACCAGAATGAACCAAGCACAGATTACTTTAGTTATATTTTAGCCAACTCGTTCATGCATTTCCAGGCCCATTCACATAAATTTTCCATTTAGTAAGTGATCAGAAAAACATGGATCTGCTAAAATAGCGTAGCGTTTCGTTGAAACTGATGTCTCGCACGGGGGTTTGAGAACTTTGCGTGATGCAAGCGTCTGCTGTGTTCCCAAGCCCGGGCCCTGCTTCGATTACTGCGTACTGCCAAACGAACAAGCGAGTCTTCCGACGCACACGCCCTTATTTATTACAAACCTTATAACATGGATAGGCGAACGAAGAGAAAGGTGCACTCCTACTTCCAAGCGAAACTACGATTTTCTTTACCCCGAGATACAATGTCCCAGACATAGCTCCATTCTGTAATCAAGTGAACAGCATGCGTGTTCTGATTTTGACGGGACAACGGAACTCAATGGGATACATGCAATCTGCAACACGAGTCGCGGCGCAGTTACCTCGAAAACAGTGAAGGCCTTACCTGTAGCAGTGCAGCAATGCCGCGCACAAGTGCTTGCACCTTTCGGAGAAGCCCGCTACACACGAGCACTTGCCTTCTTCAACTTCGGGCTCGCTCGACAGGTTCTTCAGCTTAAAGAAAATCTGATGCGGCTCACCGAAGAGGCTCGATGTTTGTACGCACAGCGCAATTATCTCCGCTGTTTCGCCAGTGAAAGTCTTTATGCCAATTAAAATAAGGTGATCTGCAGCCAGCACCGTTTCACCTTCGACGAAACAACGCGATCCAACGCCACAATCTAGAAACGTCAACACAGCGCCAAGCGAAAGTGCCGCGCTGACCCTGTTAGTCGTAGCCATCTTTGTTTTTTTGACCAGTGTTGCCAGCACACAAAGCGTTTTCTGGAGTTGCGAGTTGCTACATCCTTAAGCAAGCCTCCTCGTCATCTTTGCTCTAGTGTGGCCACAAAGGGCGTCCAGACAATATCACGTTGTCATCCCTTCAGGTACTGCAAAAGTTTCTGAAGGTAGTGCTAAGTACCCGAATAGCCGGTTCAATTCCCGACCACGAACAGGGCTGAGCGACGGCGGTACCAGCACGATTGCCGCAGTGAGTCTGTATGTTCACTGCGGCGAGACTGTGGAGCGGAACGGCTGCCCCGAGGTTGGTCGTCAGCATTGCCGCATGTCGTCAGCTTGTCAAGTTCACTGTCAAGGCGGCCGACAGCTTCCTCCAGGCACGAGAGTCGATGTCCTGCCTCTGAGACTTAAGCAGCGGGGATAGTTAGCTGTGCCAAAGACGAGCAGTCGCAGATGCGGTCATCGAGCGCAGCTAGCCGATGGAGACTCATATCGACGGAGCCCGCCTAGTACCATGCGTCCCGTCCCTACTATGCGGTTGCCAAAAGAGTTCGCGCAAACTTGGAAGCATGGCTCTCGTTTGAGCAGTGTTCACCAAGTAAGGCATACCCGCAAGAAGTCTGCGCCATCGGCGATGTCGGAGGGTAGCGCAGCGACGATATGCACGTACCTTGCTATCTGTGAAGCATGTGCCGTAGTGAAAAACGGGCCTGTACTTGCGTAAATCAAAGCTGGCGAATCTCGGACGAGCAGCTGAGAAGCTGAAGCTCTGCGAATGTGACGGGAGATGTAATCATGGCGTCATCTCTGTCGGCAAGAGTGGTAGCAGCGTCGGGCAAGGCTAGTGTTAGAAAAACAATTTACCGTATAGTGTAATGAATACAACTTCTTTTTTTTTTTTTTTTGAAGTACTGAAGCAAAGCTAGGGAGTGCATTTGTTATGTGGGGTAAACTGTACGAAAACTTTTTCGGGATGAGCAAAAAATGGTCCAATGCAAAAAAAAAAAAAAACAACCAAAGAATATCAGTTCAGACTGGGAGAAGCAACCTTTCTTATGGTTGAGTGTAGTCCACAGCTGTCAAGACGTCGCAGTACCATCTTATGACAGCAGTTCTCTTCTACGGTCTCGCCATATACCATGTCGTTACTAATGTTGATGACTCCTGGGATGCATGCAGTAACCTGTCTGTGTTTTGGAATAATTCTGCTGCAGCATTGATTCCCACATTCAGGCGCTTCTAGCCGTATAGTCCGACAGGTCTTGTGAATTTTGTGATGTACCTTGACTCTTCATGTAGCACCAGTTGGTGACAGCCGTTATTCAGGTCAAGTTTTGAGAAGACTGATGCACCAGTCAGGCTAGTGACAAGATCTTCTAATTTTGGAGACGCATGGCGTTCTCTTGTTATCGCTTCATGGGCGCGACGCATGTCCGCACACAATCGTACAACACCAGGTGAGTGTGGTTTTGGTACCACATCAATCGGATACACCCATGTGGCGGGGCCAGTTGCCTTCTCGATTACGTCAAGTCCTTCAGGCTGTTCAACATCTCGTGACTGTATCTCGGATGCTGAATGAGATGGGTCTCAGCTTTTGTGCTACTGATGGGACAGACTTGTCTGTGTGTAACTTCACTTCAATACGTGAAGCTTCCCCAGTCCTTCAAATAGTCTGGGATGCTAGTCTAGAACGCTTTGAAAGGACGAGATTTTGTAGACGATGCAGTGCTGGGCAGTATCGAAGATACATGTATCTTAGATACTATCTTAGATACTCTTTGGGTATCTTGTATCTGTATCGCGATACGTCTCGCAAGACGTGTATCAGTATCTGTATTTCCGATACAATGAAGAATGTATCGTGTATCTAAAGATACAAGATACTGCGTTCGCACCACCACTGCGAGAAACAATAAACGTTGGCTGAACGCCGCTTCTCATGCTGATACTGCTGCCACTAAGTCACCAGAATAAAACTAAAGGCCGTGACATTATTTTATCTTTCCACCAGAGGTTTCCAGCGAGGATAAGCGATGACCTGTGAGTGTCCCTATTGGTGGAGCGGAGTCAAGTCGTGGTGCTCGCGTGATTTCGATAGACAAGCGCGCGAACGTACGCCCAGCCGATCTTTTGTTTTATCGCTTCTTCATTTTGGTTGTGTCAGTGCCGTGACACCTGGCACTTAGCAACTGTCCTGTACCGCGCACCCCAATGCACGCGGCGTCTTTCGCACACATTGTGATGCCGCTGTAGTGTCACTAAAATGCTCTGTTGGGCGTGTTGGTTCATTCTGTAATAGATTGAGCGCAAATGGACGGGACACAAGAAGACAAGACGACTACACGAGCGCCATTATCGAAGTTTATCTTGCGTGGTGCTTCGTTACGAAGTCTGAAGAATGTAAACATGGGGGGTGGCTTTGCGTCTGGTGACTTTCACACATCGGCGATTTGAAGGATCTCGTGAATGTAAGTTTGACTAACATGCACTAAGATTAACTTACAGGCAAATAATATTACAACAGCTATAAAACCACTGGTACTGATGCTGTTTCTAACAGAACAAGCGTTCATCTAACAACAGCTGTCTTGGCGTATGTCTCTTTTTCTTTTACAGCGAAAGCTGTTATGAGATCATTTGACCGGCCGTTTTTGGCGCCGTAGTTGTCCGCCGCCGCCGGTGTCCGTAACCAGTATCGCTCGAAATAAGAAAAAAAAACGAAATAAGAAAAAAGATTCCAGGATGGAACGAGGTTCGAACCTGGGCCCTCCGCGTGGGAACCCAGTATTCAACCTCTGAGCCATGCCGGTGTTTGAAACTGCTTTGCAAAAAGGTCCTATACAGGCTTCATGTCGGGAAGGAACCACATTAGCATATGCAATATAGCGTGGTAGAAGAGTAAAATAAGCACCAAGCGTCGCACAACGCGAATTCTGTAACCAGGCGTCAAACAATGTGAATTGCGCAACGAGTAGGTTGTTGAATGCTTCCAACCGATTACAAAGGGCTCTGCCATAATTCTTCATCGTCATCAGGCACAGCATCAACAAAGTGCGCCTAATGCCTTACATGCGTTTAGCAGGTACCAACGCTCTCCGTAGAATGACGAAAAATGGCACAGTGCCTGCTGCCTTACTTCTCAAAAATTACAATGATTTATAGCGTAGTGGGTTCCTCGCAAGTGCACTTGTATTGGTTGCCAAGGAAGCCCATAAGGGCATAATCCACTTCCTCGGGGTCTGAGTAAAATTACAATGATTTATAGCGTAGTGGGTTCCTCGCAAGTGCACTTGTATTGGTTGCAGAGGAAGCCCATAAGCGCATGATCCATTTCCTCGGGGTATCAGTAAAGTTCTTCCCCCCCCCCCCGTCTCTCTCCCACGTCAACGTATGTTATACAGCATGACGGGAGAGGGAAATAGCGACCGGGCGTCACCCAATGCAAATTACATAACTGGTGGGCCGTTTAAAGATTCCAACCCATTACAAAGGGCTGAGCCATAATTCTTCATCATCAGTCGTCGCGTCAACAAAGTGCACATAATGCCTTACAGACGTGTAGCTGGTGCCTCGCTTCTCCGCAGAATGACGAATAATGGCTTAGTAGGTGCTTTCCAACTTCACAAAAATTGTGATTTATGGCGTAGTGGGTACCTTTCTAGTGTACTTATGAGAACTAACGGACATTAATATTGTGTGTGACAAACAAAAACGAGCCCTTAAAAGTAATCTTTCCTTCATTTCTAGTGTACTTGTATTGTAGCCCCAAGAGAGCTTAACGGGCTCTAGAAACGCCGCTCTTCCAGCTTTCGCTGTGACTGTGCTGCGGTTTCAGCGCAGGCCTGGCGTTTTTATTCAGAGAGTTCTTAGAATCATAATTTGATTGTTAGCACAAGTTCTTTCTTAGCTGTTCTTCTTTTCCATCCCATACATTACATATGATTCTATGTAGTTTTTTTTCTGGTCTGCTTACTAGAATATGCCTTTAACGTACTGCCAAAGTAAGCGCTCTGCTTTATTCTTACTTTTAACTGTCTGTGTCCTTTCTGCTACTGTTTATATATTAATATTCCCCTGGAATTTACTGTCGTGTGGAGGCGATGTTGAGAGCAAATATATAATAATTCGGACATGTCTGGTGCATATAGTAACAAAGATTCTGCTTACTACTAAGTAAAATAGCGAAATAGAGTTTCCACACTAATAACACATATTATTAGGAGCCATTTTAAATATGTTAGCAAAGGTATTCGGGAAACATTGTTTTACCAAATGCACCGTGTTTCTCATGAGCGTACCAACGGGCCGTTTTATGCTATTTTCCGCATGCGCTGAATTTAATTCTCATAGCTATTATAAGGGGTGCCCCGAAGGTAGCGGCGGCCGCATTCCGATGGAGAGAAAATGCTAGAGGCCTGTCTGCTTATATTTAGGTTTTAGAAATCCACGTGTCAGAATTTCCGGAGCCCTCTATTACAGCGTCTCGCATAATCATATCGTGGTTTTGGGATGTCAAATGCAACAGTTATTCTTAGCTCTTGGGGGTGTTGTCTGTATCGTGTCTCTATGCTTATTCGCTGTGATAGATACGCAACCGCTTTCTTGTTTCACTTAGATGTATTTGTTTTCCTTGTTTATGCTTCCCTAAATTCATTTACTGTTACTAATCACCAGGTCATCTGAGCTATAAGTTGCAGTAGTCTGAATAGCGGCGGTGTCCTGTGGCACTTTTTCCACTGTACTACAATACGTCTGAATAGTGGCTGGGCGGCACATGTCCTTGGTGACGTACACCTGTCCGGTGATCCTTTATTGCGAAAACCGTAATGCGTGTACGGGCAAGGCAGAACTCCACAGTGGTATTTGCGCTATCGTGCAGAGGCTTCTTATTGAAGTTCTTATGATTACATGGCAACCCGCAGCTGGTCGGCAAGCAGAGCAGCGACTCCCATCAATTACAAAAGCGACAAGCAAAAACCTCTATTATCGAACGGTACGAAGAGCTGTCACGTTAAGCTGCTAAAGCAACGCCAATAAGTTGTTTCGGAATGAAACTAATATACCTTGAGCAAGAAGTAGAAAACTTTTGCGATACTGACAGACATTCATTCAAATGAAACAAAATTGGCCGCAGTTAATACATTTTCAAGCGAACATTTTCGTGCATAGGCATTTAATGCTACATTATATAGATATATAATAACAAATTTGCGAATGTATCGAAGTATCTTAAGATACAATTAGAATGTATCATATCGGATACAATCAGTGTTGTAGTATCTTGTATCCGTATCTCAAATACTTCTAGCCTGAGTATCTTGTATCGTATCGGGATACAATTTTAAAATATCTTTGCCCAGCCCTGAGACGATGGATACGAGTCTAAGGGCTTCAGCTGATTTGAAACATAGTAGGCGCTCACTTGGCGTGCTTGGGACCACCATGGTGTCTTGTACCTTGGTGCACTTGTATATTTGGCCCGTGATTTTGCCCAGTAAGGGGAGCTCAGTTTTTTCGATCCATAGGCAAACACTTTTGGCATTGCGCGACTCAAGGTTGCTTTATTTGGCATAGCATCGTATGTCTCTGGGCTGGTGATGTTCACCGTCGCTCCTGTGTCCACGATGAGTTCAACGTTTTTGTGATCATTGAGGGACACCATTATTCATGGAGTGTTGCCGTTGACCCATTGTATTGCAAAGGCCTGGTCGTTCGAATCTGACCTCTGCTCCACTTATCTATGTGCTGTGTCTCGGTGTTGGCTCCTTCCCCTGCTGACTGCAGCAAAGAGACCGCGCTTTTTTTTTTTTTTTTGCAAGCCTGGCAGGTTTTGTTTGCTGCGGTACATGAGGGTCGGCCGCACTCGTGGGGCCACGGTCCGCCGCAGTCACTCTTTCCTTCTCGCTCCGTGAACGTGCTCTGCAACGGTTTGCGTTCTGATGGAAATCTATAGAGTGCTTTTGCCGATGCCACCGCGTTGTATACACGCAGTGCAAGCGCCGGGGCACGGCCCTGTCCTCGTGTAAGGAGACTGCGAGCAGCGCTCACCACTTTGCGGTTGGGTGGTCTTGCGCAGGTTGTTGACCGCCGGCCGCCAGAGGAGCCGGTGATCAATGACGACGCCCAGGTAGCGGGCCCTCGTGCTCAACGGGATTGGGAATCCGCGCAAAGAGGGATTGGGTGTGTCGAAACGGGCCGATGCACGTGGATGAACTAAGAGCGCCTCCGTTTAATTTTGGAAGCGGCAAGGGCGCGTCCAGTTCCACCGAGGAACGCGTCCACGGCGTCGATTGTACGCTGAAGCGACGTAACGTGAGCCGCTCGACAGTAGTTGGGGCCGCTGGCGATCAGGGCGATGTCGTTGGCATAAATATCCGCGCGGACCTCGCACGCCGTGTCAATGGGCACGTACTCCGGGAGCTTGGACAGCACAAGATTAAAAAGAAAGGGCCTCATTACGCTGCCTTGGGGAACCCGCTTGTCACTGGGCGAGGGTAGCTGGTCGCAGAGCCTACACGAACGCGAAAAGAACGACCGCCGAGGAAGCCCTCCACGTAAGCGAGCATTCGCCCGCACACACCAATTTCACGTAGAGCGTCTATAATTGATGCGTTGGGGAGACAGTCGAAGGCGCTTCTGACGTCTAGTAGGACCAGATATCTGACTTTGCCACGGAATTGGGCCTCCTCGAGGGTCGCGATCACGTCAGCAAGTGAATCGGTGGTGCAGCGGCCCGGCAAAAAGCCGCTCTGCTCAGGTGGTAAGGCGTCTGTGGCAGTGGTGATCCAACGAAGGCGCCGAAGCGCCATGGCTTCCATTGCCTTCCCTGCGGCCGAGGTGAGGGAAACGGCGGTAAGACGCTCGCCGGTTTCCGAGGCTTGAGTATCGGAACAACAAGGGATTATTTCCACTGGAGAGGAAGCTGTCCGGATCGCCAAACACGGTTGTAGGCCTCCACCAGTCGGGGAAGCATGAAATGGTCAATGTTCCGCAGTAGCTGATATGTAATCGCGTCCGCTCCGGGGGCTGATCGGCGCTTGCGGCTGTTGACGACCGCCGTCAGTTCGGCGAGGGTGAATCATGCCGAGCAGAGAACCCGAATCTCGATTAGGATGCCTTCGGAGGGGAAATACCTTTGAGGAGCATAGAGTGCCGGTCTATTACGAGCCGGGAGAGGGGGGGGGGGGGAAGCCCCTGCAGTGGTTGCGGGAGAGCAGGAGAGGCGAATAGATCTGCAAGGAGCTCAGCCAGCTGTTCGATGGAGGTCCGCATCGCAACGGCGACAGACAAGGCCGGACAGCGAGGCGCTCTCGGTCGTAGGACAGCCGAGAAGATGTGCGAGGTGCGGGCGTGCTTGCGGGGGTCATCAATTGAGTAGCAGAGGCTCCCCCAACTCTGGTCCGACGGCGTTTCGTATATCTACGGCAGACGGCGTCTATGCGATTTAGACGGTCCCATGCTCAGGTTTCCGCGAGCGGACCGCTACACATTGCGCCCCGCGACGCGCAGCACGGAGGTTCAGTAGCCCGATGTCAGGTACGAGGGTCTTCGCAGGTACGGTGAAGCGAATGGTAGCCGCAGAGGAGCACTCGGCCAGTGAAGCGAAGAAGTCGGCAGAGACTGGCACAGCAGCACACAGTTCCCTGAAGCGCGGCCACTTCACCACACTGTACGACCTGCTGCACCGTGTGTTGAACAGATGAGGGCTAATCGATATAGTGTAATGATCGGAGGAGAGCCCTGTGAGTCTGGGGCACAATTCCACTCGTAGGTCCAATCGCCAGCAACGAGGGACAAGTCGATGGCACTGGTATTAACACCTCGGTGCATGTACGTGGGTTTCCCAATGTTCAAAACAACGAGTCCGGCTCTGGGAATGGTGGCGAGGTCACGGCCACGGTGGTCAATGAGGGTGCAGCCCCAGGGTGAATGATGGGAATTAAAGGGGTACTGACACCTTTTTTCGGAGGCGAGTTTACTCTGCCATACAAATCTTCTGTATGCCGAGACGGCACCGAGCAAGTGGGAAGCTCGGCGAATGCTGATAAGGTATTTTAATTTGATATTAAAGTCAGTTTTTTCATGGCGCACCTACTGACATCGACACTAGTTTGACGTCAGGCTACAGTACAAATTCTGGGGACTTCACGCAGCAGTCTGGCTAGTTGTGACGACGTCAGGTACCAAAACTTCCAAGATGGCCGCTTGTGCGTCACCAACGGAGCCACGGTGCGGAGATGCCGTGGAAACGTCACTGTATATTGTGCGAGCACGTGACGAGAAGCTCATACCGTGTTGTGACGTCAGGGTACAGTAGGAACCGAAACTAAATTTTAAGAACATACTGTAATTACTTTTTCAAGGCGCACTCGCGCTTAGCACTACCTTTTCTAGGCTCTCGAGGGCTTGACCTTTCGTTTGGCGCAAAAAAACAACTGAAAATATTCGTGTCAGTACCCCTTTAAAGTCCCCGCATATTACCGCACCCCGTTGAGGCATTCTGCGAGGCGGCACAGGAAGTCGGAGTCCCAGCGCGCGGAGAATCGCGCCGTACGCACGTAGACGCTCGCAACGCTGGTATCCATACCTCCAATGCGCACCGTGAGGGCCACCGCCTCAAGTCCGTCACATAGGATGCCTTCGATTTCGACCGCAGCATGAGGAAGGTCAACGCGCACGTAAACAGACGTACGGGACTGACCGGACAGATGAGAGGCGACATTGCACCGAACTGCACAACACGCAGCGAGTTCACACTTGGTGGTGCTGCGGTATGCAACGAAGCCGGGTAAGTCAAGCGTTCCGGCACGGGTATAAGTCTCCTGAAGTAGCAGAACGTCATACTCGCGCCGCAGTTGAAGAGCCAGTTCGGCGTGACGGCAGCGGATTGAGCGGACATTCCACTGTAGAATCCACGGCTGAATAAGCTTCTTACTCACCATGGTTGGTCAGTGCTTGTTGAGTGGCCAGCGCTGCGACACAGAGCGGGCGGACGGGGCAATCGAGCGGAAGAAAGTGCAATGCAGCTCTGATGGCTGCTGAGAGAACGGAAATGGCAGAACCGTTCTCGCGAGCAAGAGAAGGGTGCTCCCTCTTGTTCTACGAGCGCCTTGATGATGATATTAACGCAGGCAAAACCACATATGGGGAACCAGTGCTGGAGTTGCCGCGGATAGGGTGCGCCGCCCTGTCGGGCACGGCCGGAAACACTTGGGCATACAAACAAATACAAGTGGCTACTAACAACCATGCCGCCGTGCGCGATCATCAAACGAGGAAAAAGAAGCGTCGAGATAGCCGGTATTGTATTCACAAATGCCACAATAAAAAATGTCTTTGATAACTGAAAAATATTGTCCAGAGCATAGTTGACTCCCTTCGGCCTTGCTTTCCACCGATGTACATGTGCTGGCGCTCTGGAAAAACATCACAGATCTTTTATTTGAAACTGGCTTTGAAAAAGTTAAAGCGCATGACAGCTTAGGTTGCGCAAGCATCGCGCCGTCATTATACACATACTGCATTTACTCGATTGTAACATGACCACGATTGTAACGCCAGGGGTGTCTTTTAATTACGTCCAGGAAGAAAAAATTGAATTCCGGTATTCGATTGTAACGCGAGGGTCGACTTTAGGTTGCAAAAATCTAGAAAAAGAAACTCGCGTTACATTCGAGTAAAACGGTATTATATGTCACTGTCACATGCACAGCTCCAGACCGGTTACAAAATCATTACCGCTAGAAAAACCGTGTTGTCTACGCATGTTGCTTAACTGATCACACACTGCATGTCAAACACGGAAGCACCACGAAGTCAATTACCACTAGGTCCTCAAAGGCATTTCTTTTCTTCTTTGCGATAGCAATTATATGTACAGTCTCTGCTGGTTTTTTCCGTCGCCGTCGCCGCCGTCATGCTGCGTATATGTATAAGTATGTATATATACATCAATATCCCAAAGAAAAATAAATCAGAAAAATGCTTCCGAAGCGCGGAATCGAACCAGCGACCTCTCACTGCGCAGCGCGGTGCGCTAAGCACTACTCCACAAAGCGCAGATCACTCAGGTAGCTAACGGCGAGCGTTATATACACACCCTTTACCGTTTCCAGTCCTCCGAGACGGCGGGCGCTTATAAGCGTTTCTTCATTACGAGCGAGATGGCGCGACGGGCGCACTTAAAGGCGTCGGCCAGCTCTCTCGCTTCTTCTAATATTTGCGCAGGGAGAACCTTGCCCTTCAGCTGTCTGCTCGCGCGGGCGCTCGAATAAGCTACCGCAGTGTTCATGATTCCCAGCAGATGGAGCTACGTGGTAGCTCTCACCGCGCGTTGCGTACGTGTAGCTAAAAGCGTTTCAGATGTCGTGCACGTAACGTACGTGTAGATTTCACGTTTGCGTACGTGAAGCCCTACGTACGTGAAATTAAAGCTGTCTAGTAGCTGCCGGGTAGTGATGGACGCGCGGTAGCTGCAGCGCGTCCATCACGCGCCGCTTTTGTTGCTATCGCATTCATTGCTTCGCCCATACGGCGAAACTGGGAGTTTTTTTCAAGTATCAGTCTTAGACGACGGCCGATCGCAAGTTTGCAAACGGTCTGCAGATGACGGTGAGTCGACGTCGTTAAAGCACGACCCCTGCGACGTGCTTGTATTTCTGTTAACATCACTGATCTCCACTTTACACCGGCCTTTTTACATTTCACGCTTCACCATCAGCTTCAACAACATTTTTTTTAAAGACTGCGATACGAGCATTTAGTGGGCACATGCAGCCGTTGAAAACACCGTAAAGGACCGATTACGTAAATGTGATATCCTCGCTCAAAACAGCTGTCACTCACTGGGACGAATGTTCTCAGTGCTGCCGGTGGCACTATTTTTATTTCAAAGCGGGCGCACAACGAGCACACTGCATACAGCGTCGAGATTCGCTAGCGCAATTTGAACACACTTACCTGTGAGTTTACGTCGTACGGTGCTTGACACTTCGCCGAAAGGTCACAATCGCTGTCTCTGCGAAAAACAGCCTCATCCACGTCATAGACATGCTTCGCATTGGACAGCTTCCGTCCTTTCGACAGCACATTCTCGCGAAGGTACCCGTCCACACACATCACATCGCTGAAACCGCAGCGGAGAATAATCGGTGGCATCTTTACTCGCCCGCTGCGCCACAGTGCTGCGAAGCGTCCCGATCTTCGCTAGTTTTGCGCGTTCCAAAGTACCTACAAAACGACGCACATCGAGCAAAAGCCGCGGTATTGTCGAATTACGTTCAGCATGCGTTTCAACGTGCCGCGAGGTGTGTGAGGCACGTTGAAACGTGCCGTCGTACGCCTCGCGGCGGCTCTGTATTACTAAATGTTTCTCAGCTAGCTCGCCAGGGCGGCGCATTGATGATGATGATTTCATGCTGTTCCCTTTTTAACGGGCGGGTGTAGTGGCACCCTGGTATATAAATTAGAGACGAAAAAAAGACACACACACAGTCACGCTCGATTCGAGCTCGTTACCAGGGCGCCGCATTGATGATGATGATGATGATTTCATGCTGTTCCCTTTTTAACGGGCGGGTGTAGTGGTACCCTGGTATATAAATTAGAGACGAAAAAAAAGAAAATACCAGGCCTGCGCGGAAAGCGCAGCACAGTCACAGCGAAAGCTGGAAGAGCGGCATTTCTAGAGCCCGTTGTAAACTCTCTTGGGGCTACTAATACAAGTACACTAAGAACGTATCCACTACGCCATAAATCACAATATTTGTGAAATTGGGAAGCACCTACAACGCGATTGTTCGTCATTGTGCGCAGAAGCGAGGTTCCAGCTACACATATGTAAGGCATTGTGTGCACTTTGTTTATGTGACGACTGATGGCGATGAAGAATTGTGGCTCAGCTCTTTTAATGGGCTGGAAGGTTTAAACGGCTCACCAGTTACGTAATTCGCATTGTGTGACGCCCGGTCGCTATTTAACTCTCCCACCATGCAATATAAGATACATTGACGTGAGAAAGAGAGACAGAGAGAAGGGGGAAGAACTTTATGAGACCATGAGGGAATGGATGATGGGCTTATGGGCTACCTTGGCAACCAATGCAAGTGCACTTGCGAGGGACCCACTACGCTATAAATCATCATAATTTCTGTGAAATGGAAATGCTTACGTGACGACTGATGACGATGAAGAATTGTGGCTCAGCTCTTTGTAATGGGCTGGAAGCTTTGAACGGCTCACCAATTACGTAATTCGCGTTGTGTGACGCCCGGTCGCTATTTAACTCTCCCGCTATGCAATATAACATACATTGACGTGAGAAAGAGAGACAGAGAGAGGGGGGAAGAACTTTGTTGAGACCCTGAGGAAATGGATGATGGGCTCATGGGCTTCCTTGGCAACCAATGCAAGTGCACTGCGAGGAACCCACTACGCTATAAATAATAATTTCTGTGAAGTAGGGCAGCAGCCACTATGCCATTTTTCGTCATTCAACGGAGAGCCGTGGTACCCGCTAAAAACATGCAAGGCATCATGCGCACTTTGTTGGTGTTGTGCTTGATGACGATGAAGAATTATTGCAGAGCCCCTTGTAGTGGGTGGAAGCATCCAACAGCCCACTCGTTGCGCAATTGGCATTGTTTGACGCCTGGTTACAGAATTCGCGTTGTGTGGTGCGTGGTTGTTCTTTCACTCTTCTACCACACTAAATTACACATCTTAATGTGGTTCCTTCTGGACATGAGGCCTGTATAGCGTCGTTTTGCAAGGCAGTTCCAAGCACCGGCATGGCTCAGAGGTACAACACTGGGCTCCCACGCAGAGGACCCAGGTTCGAACCCCGTTCCATCCTGGAAATTTTTTCTTATTTCGTTTTTTTTTCTTATTTCGAGCGATAGTGGTTACGGACACCGGCGGCGGCGGACAACTACGCCACCAAAAACGGCCGTTGAAATGATCTCATAACAGCTTTCGCTGTAAAAGACACACACACAGTCACGCTCGATTCGAGCTCGTTACCAGGGCGCCGCATTGATGATGATGATGATTTCATGCTGTTCCCTTTTTAACGGGCGGGTGTAGTGGCACCCTGGTATATAAATTAGAGACGAAAGAAAAAGACACACACACAGTCACGCTCGATTCGAGCTCGTTACCACTAAACTGCCTTTAGTGGTGACCAGGGCTTAAAGTCTTCCTTTAGTGGAGGGGGGGGGGGGGGGGCCTTATAGAATGGCGACTAGTCACGCAGAGTGCGGGCGTTCCACACAAGACGCACAACGCTGTACGCCAGATCGTCTCTCGCAGCTACCGTTAGCTCGTCTGTTAAAAGCAAAGCAATATATCACCGGCCTTTCACAGCCTGGCTACATTTAGCTGAAGCACCCTACGTAAGTCACACAGTATACAAAATTCGAATTGCTTAGTCCGCTCTCTTTTGTATAATTTTATTATGCATTCAAACGATATGAAATTCTGCGAAATTGCACACGTAACTTGCACTTGCTACAAGGACGTAAAAAAATTGTCCTCGCTAAAAAATCTTCCAGAAATCCCCCTGTTCTTGTTTCCACACATGTGGTTTTCGAATTGGAGCACGGACATCAAGCGCAGACTGCCTACCCGACAGTAACCACGAGTTTACGTAAGAATCAGGGCAAAATCGCTGCAGCGGTGGGCCATTTGTTGTGATGAATAGCAGCTTTGACAGCCTTTCAACAGAGAGCGATGACCTGAACGGTGTCATTATATTGTTCATGGCGCTGAATCCTCGTACACAGTCAGCAGTTGAAACAGGGATGCACTTTGTGGCCGTCACGACAGGTTTGAGCAAGCAAGGAACATTCTTGCAACCGTTTTCAACGTACCCCCTCATGCCTTGAACAGCGTTATTCTCGTGCACGCGAAGCCTTTGTGCCAGACGACGCACTTCGTCCTCGCCGTAAAGGACGTCGAGATCATCGGGCCATGAAAGCGGATTCAACACCTTTATGTCGTCGATGAGCAGTTTGTAAGCAGCAACATTTTTTTGTACAGTGCCGCTACTGCTTACACGCGAAGACTGGGTTGTAAGAAGCCGCGTCCTCATGTTGTCTGCCAAGCTTTGGTAAAATTGTGTTGGATTAATCATCCTGTTGCATTTGCGACCTCGGTGCAGTTCCACGCCCTTGAACGTCATCACCTTTTCTGCTTCATTGGCTTCAACTGCATATTTCCCTGGTTGACATTTTCTGGCCTCAAAAACTGCTATTTTCCGTGTGATTAGGTTGTGCGCCTCTGGCAAGATGATTCCAGTCTTCTGTAAGCTCAAAGAGAGCTCCGAAAGCTCGGCCAAACTGTCACAAAGGAGCGACAGATTTTGTACAAACTCAACCGACGACAACCTCTCTGAGAGTCCCTTGTATTGACCCTGCTCTTTGGTGTCTCGCCTAAGAACTCGGGAACTGCTCAAAAAGTGACGGTACAGGCCGGGGTAGGACGTCATCACTGCATGTACCGATCGAAAGCTCGAAGCCACCCACCTGGTATCTAAAACTTTTCCAATCCTCAAAAGTGACGTGTTGAGATCTTTTGCACAGCTTTCAAGTTCCCGGCGGTTTTTCGGGGAACTGCTATACAAGCAGTACAACTTATCCACGAAGATCTTAAAGTGGTTGATCCCTTCCACATCTCGAACAGAGTCTCCGACTGCTAGTTCTAAACGATGTGCGGAGCAGTGCCACGTTATGAGGTGAGGGAATGAGTCTTCAAGGAGCTTCGCTACGCCCGATTGTTTCCCGAGCATAACTGAAGCTCCGTCCGATGCAAATGCGATCAGCTTTTCCTTCAGCACGTCCACCGTGAGACCGTGCGAATGCAAACATGTAAGTAAGACATCTTTTATGCCAGCTGCTGTTGCGTCCTCAGCCTCCACAAGGTCCAGGAAGACTGTGATTGGCTCTGCATTTTTGAAGCTAGAGCGTAAATACACAATCAACGTCGAGTGCTTGCTGATTGTCGTGCTCTCGTCGATAAGCACAGAGAATTTCCCCTCACCTTCAATGATAGTTTTGCACATCTTCTTGCGCATTTCTTGCCCAATGTGGTCGATAATGGAAGCACAGGAGACATTCGTGTGTAGAATTCTTCCCAGGGCCACGCCGTTGGCGATTTGCACGTCAATTTCGTCGCCGAAATCGTTGAATGGACGGCAGTTCTTGGCTTGCTTGTATCCAATGCGAAATATTTTTTGTGTGACTTCCTTGTGTTCACTGTGCTGCTCCATGAAGGCTTCTTCGAGCTTCCTTTTCTTTGCTGTCTTCTCTAATTCCAAAGCCTTGATGTGGGCATCTGTCTGTCTGTGCTGGTATATCTTCTTGCGCAAGGCTTTCTGTCGTTGATGTTTCGTGGCTCCAAACGCTTTTACCCCTTCCTCAATCCATTCTGTCGCGATTCGTCCCTGGCTGCCGAGATGTTTTACCTTCGAGCATGGGAGGCATTTCAGCTTCCGTCCGTGACGCTCAGCCAGTCATTTTCTTTCAGGAAGAATTCGCTTTGTTTTGCGCTCCAACAGTCAGGTAAGCTCGGAACAATCGATTGACTAGAGTCATCGTCGGCTCTTTTCGGGGATGGGTCTATTCGGGGAGTGCCAGGAGTAGCAGATGAAGTTTCGCTGTTGTCTTGATTTGGGCCACTCGCGGACACAGTCCGCGACACAGGCATAAAAAAATATGTTAGTTTTCTGTTCTGGCTATCTTTTGCAGCCATGTTAGGAGTTGGAGCAAGAGAAAAAATTACACCATCTCCCGCTAAAGGGGACCATGTGCCGATGCGAAGCCGGAGCACTTGCACGATCGCGTTCCGTTGGCGTTCGTTGGGCATGCTACCGACCTCGCGTCGTGGAACGAGAAGAGGGATGCTACGCGCGTCGTATCTTCCATCTAGCCTGGCCGTTAATTCTCACAGGGCGAGCGGGGAACGCGGTCAACAGGCGGGCGAGAGGGGTACAGCGTAGGAGAGGAGAGAGAAGGGGAGGGTACGCGCATGCGCTCGAGCTCATCGCGGCATTGCGCAGGAGAGAATTTCGGCATGTCTAGCCCGCGTTTCAGAGGAAGAGTGGTAAGGGGGAGGGGAGAGGGGAAGTGGAGAGGGAAATGGAAGAGGGTGAGTGGAGAGGAGTGTGTGGGGAGGGTATGCGCAGTAAGGGCGGTCACGCCGCACACCACCACCACCACCACCACCGGATTGAGCTCCGCCTTAAGATACTTCGCATCTAAAACACTGTTTCTAAGGGCACGTGACAACGAGTACGGATGCACACAGCCTGGCCAGCATGGCGGTAGCTCTGGAGAACTGGCGATAGGCGCTGTCACGAGCGAGCGAGTATTAGGCGCGCGTCGTCAATTTCAAACGACGGCATGACATCCAGGCGCCGACGTTAGTCTCGACGAAGCGCGCGCAACGAAAAAACAAGTATCAAAAGGCGCCAAAAGCGTGCCCCCTCACACTCTCAAGACGGCCGCCGACAACCTGCATGCTCAGATCAAACTCTCGGGTAAAATCTGGAAAGATCAGGAAAGGAGAGATGATGCAATGCCGAGGGACGCCGCCGGCGCGAGACGAAAGTGCGAGAAGGATTTCGCTCTCTTTCCTAAGCTTTCGCTGTGCTAAGCGCAGAGGAGGCACCTAGAAGCTTCGCGAACCCAGTTGCGACCCGATACAACTGCGCGGCGACCGAGTGAGTGAGTGGAGCGAAAATGTTGTTCAGTGAGACTGTAGTTCGGTCGGCGGAGCCTTCGGTGAAAAGCTTCGCAAAAGGGAGACACTTGAGCACGTGGATGTGTTCTGCGAACGTCTCATTTTGTAGCATCGCATTTTCGTTGTAACACGGGCTCAGGCACAGCTGAGCAAGCCTACGAAATCACCTGCTTATTATGTAGTCAGCAAGAAGCTTGGGTACACCCTCCTGTCTTGCTCGGCCACATCAGCCGAATAGTCGTGAATAAATCATTCGTCGGAAAATTGGACAATTACAGTTTCCCCGCACAAGGCGCCACTGCCAAAAAGATGAACTCCGGCGCTTGTCGAATGGGTGCCAAAATACTACACTTGACCTGCCGAGGGGGGGGGGGGGGGGGGTCTCCTTAAAACATGAAGGGGGGGCCGCCCCCCCTGACTTTAAGCCCTGGTGGTAACTAAAGTCTAGGGACTTTAGTTACCACCAGGGCTTAAGTCAGGGCTTAAGTCAGACACAGTGCAGAAGCGGTAACTAAAGTCTAGGGACTTCAGTTACCGCTTCTGCACTGTGTCACTGCACTGCGCCACCCAGTGCATTCGTCCGTTGCGAGACAACCACTGCCCTCCAGCGTTCGAGGCGCCGCATCGTCACCTTCACCGCTCGTGTATCAACCACACCACCCTCGGCCGCAAAGCCCAGCGCTGTGTGCGATGGCTCCGCACCCGGGAGGCCTCTTTGACCGCACTCGAGCACAGTGTGCGCTATTGTTTCTTCCGCATTGCCGCACGCACGACACAACACCAAAACCACTGCGTTGTCCAACGTTCTTCTGTATGCGAGGGTTTGGAGCGCGCCTGCACGAGCCTCGAACAGAAGTGAGCTCCCGGTGCCATTGTACACACCATAGTTTCCTACAATACTTACTAGAGGGAACTCTGGCGCTAGTGTCTATGGGCGCTATAACGCATGGCGCTTCAGCCAGCATGGGAATGATGTGTAGTACACAGATTTTTCTAAACTTCGTTCTTTCGGCTCCGTTTGGCTCCGCGTCGCCTGCGTCCGCTTTGTCGTAAAACGAAGTTCAGCAAAAGTCAGCAGTTCCACTTCGCCACTTTAACTTTTTTAGGCTCACCGATTCAAATCTGGTCACAAAGTTCGCCGTTTCCATTCTTTTGTCCGAAAGAAAACCAAAACACAGCAATAAACAAAGCCACAAGTGCGTTCGAAGCCGTAAGTACGAAGATTAGGCAAATCTGTGTACTACCCATCATTCCCATGGTGGCTGAACGATCGCAGCGCCAGAGTCCCCTCTAGTTAATTTGAGGAAACTATATGGTACACACGAACTGTGTCGATCACTGTTGCCAACTCCACGGGTGTTCGTGTGCCGCATATTGCATTCTTGATAAGATTCTGTTTTCCTGCGCCAAGCTGCTCCAAAAGCATAAAAATCGCAAAAATTGCTCCGGACTGCTCCAAAACAGCCTCAAAAGCAAGAACTGTGATTGCCACGTCAGCTTCAGTGGTGAGAAAAGGCCGAGTTGACATGATTTTCCAAGCAGCATCTGGAATACAAAGAAAATAAGACGTTCGCAGGACACATAAGTGCGCCCAAGCATGTTTTTTCTAAGCACCTTCCTAATGAAGACTACCATGGTGCCGCCATAATCTCCCCTAGACCGTTGTAAGTGTGCGTGGTGCCGCAAAAATGTGCTGCCGTGCCCCGAGCGTGCTGCTTCTACTCGCTAGGCCGTGTGTTCTGGCGCCACTGTCGCTTAGAGAAAATTACCGAGTGGCATGTCGCTTAAAGAAAATTACCGAGTGGCATGCATGCGTAGTGGGGTTGGATCTCAGGCTCTGTGTTGTGCGTAGTGTATTCCTCCGGTCGCTGCAGTTTGCGTGTGCGTTGACCGTGGGCGAGTACTTTGTTGCGTCAGCGCGGTGTCAACTATCTTCCTGCATGCGACGCCTCTCTGCGATGCTCTAGCGCGTGGGTTCTCAAACTGGGTTCCACCGCGATCGGCCAGAGCGAATTCAACCCGCTCCCGTTTTACCTTCATTAGCAACTAGTTTATTTAGACAAGCAAATTTGCATTGCATATTGCATTTAACGAAGCCATCGATGCCACATCCACACATTGGGTGTCTGCAAGTAGCGAGGGACCCACGTGGTAGCAGCACTAAAGACTCGTCCTGTAGTGCGCGCCATGAAACTTGCACAATTTATGGACCCATGGAGACAGAACGCGCGGAGCGCTGGTGATTCATGCTCGTGAGCGTTCAGACCAGTTCAAACGATATTAACGAGCATCTCGGCACTTTATTCGTGGCTCATGGCGCATTGGCGATCACGTGGCACAGTTTTCATACACGGTGATTTGCCACTGCTCGTTGTTGTAATCAAAACGCGCAACGAGCGCTTTGATACGCGTCAGAAGCGTCTCTTCGTGCCGGCTGTGGGCTGCACGAGCATTTAGGCTTAGCTTTACGACCACTGTATCGGTCGACGGCTGCATGACTGGCCAGTGGCGTATCCAGGGGTGGCATACTGGGCCCGTGCCCCCCCCCCGCGTAAAATATTTGTGCCTACGCCCCGGCAACTGGCATGCCTCCTTTTTTGTTTTGCAAAAAATAAAAAGAAAGTCACAGGTTCGCCGCAAGCGCGAAGCAATGAATGCGATAGCAAGAAAAGCGGCCCGTGATGGACGCGCTGCTACGCTGCAGAAACATCTGCGCCCCCGGCAGCAACTACCGCGCGAGCAGACAGCGGAAGGGCAAGGTTCTCCCTGCGCAAATATTAGAAGCCAGCGAGCTGGCCGACGACTTTTAAATGCGCCCGTTGCGCTCCTCGCGCCATCCCAGGCAGCACGCCGGCTTTGGACCGATCTCGGCCCAACGCCGGCTAACGTCGGCAGCAATATTGGCCCCACGTCGGCAAATCACGCTGGCGCTACTTTCACCCGCATTGGCCCGACGGCGGCTAGCCGGTGGTGGGCCTATGAGGGCTAGCCGGCGGTGGGCCGATGAGGGCTTGCCGGCGTTGGGCCGATCAGGGCTAGCCGGCGTTTGGCAGATATGGGCTAGCCGGCGTTGGGCCGATGAGGGCTAGCCGGCGTTTGGCGGATATGGGCTAGCCGGCGTTGGGCCGACGAGGGCTCGCCGGCGTTCGGCCGATGACGGCTTGCCAGCGTCGGTCCGAGACGGGCCTGCAGTTATTCAGCCGATGATGGCAAGCATTCAGCCTAAGCTGGCCGATGCTGGCTACGCATCGGCCTCGCCGACGTCAGGAAGCCGCCGAAGCGAGTTATTATGGTGGTTTACCGCGTGGTATGGCAATACTGTACCGTTGTGGTCTGTACGTAGCCAGTATAGATGGGGAGCATACAGTAACTTGATTAGGCTGACACACGTTATAAAGCGAAACGGCTGCGTGCCGACCACGGTAGTACAGTATTAGTGTAGTTACTGGACTGTAAGTCGGCAGTGCTAAAAAAGCCTATTCGCGGCCCAACAGCATTAATCGACTACCGCTGGCAACGTATTCGGAAAATACATCGTAATCACAAAGACTGCTTCACTGGGGTCTTAGCGTGCCATTGAGACCCAGAATTCTGGGTAACCGTGCAAGGCTGAGAAGGAAAGTCAATTATATTGTCTCAAACAACTAAAAGGACGAAAGGCCTGCTGCATCAACTACGCATTCGTCTAGGCAATGAGCAACACGTTTGCAAAGTGAAAAACACAGATTTATTCACATATGAACACACATAAGCAATTCCAGAATAATGATGACATAAGGAACACCTAAACATCTGTAGGTACCATAACCAACATCTAAAACTATCCAACAGCCACCGTAGAAGAAAAGCACAAAAATATGATCAAGAATGTGGTCAGGCGAAAAGTTACAATTTCTTCAATGTTACTCACGGCGCATTCACAACAAATATCTAAAAACGTAGAACGGGAAGGAAAAAAAATTGTTTCGCAAGCGTTAGGCAATCGTAACACATGACTGGCAATTAAATTACCACTGTCCTGTAAGTGGAAATCGCAATTCTTTCAGCATGAATACCTGAAAAACATTGCGAATAGTACCACAAAGTCCCGTATACTCTACATACTATACATCTAAACAAGGTGCACGCATTGCTTATCTCAAGGTATGAAAGTAACGTAAAGGAACTGTGTATGAAAACCTATCACGTGTGCCTGCTGGATCGGTAAGAACACGAGCGAATAAAAAAAAATGCAAGCGCACCATAATGACTATACCACTATTCCTCAAGCGAAAGGAACACACTGAGGGTGACGGAATGAAAATAACAGATAGAACATAAGGAGACAGGAAGTCCATACAATTTGTCTTGTAGTAGATGGGGGCAGCAGATACCCTAATTGACATTCGGTGGAAAAAATGGATTTGGGCAGCCCACATAATCAGAGCATCAGATAGCAGATGGTCGATGTATTCACAATACAGATACCAAGAAAATGGAGCCATGGCTGTGGGCAGTAGAGAGTGAGATGTGGATTCGAAATTTAAACATTCTCAGGCATAAAATGAAATCTGCTCACACAGGACAGGGCAGAATATGGGTATTGTTGGGAAAGGCCTTCATCCTGCAGTGGATATAAGCTAGGTAGATAATACATATATATATTGACACGTGGTTGTTGCAGTGAAGAAGGTGACAGTTGGACGGGTAAATACATGAAAACAAATGCTTGAAAACAATTCCCATGAAAACAAATGCTTAAAGTACAAGCACTGCTCGTTGTACACTGACAGCAAAAAATCATCGGTCATCGACAATTTGATCGTCGGCAGAACGAGTAATCTTTTATACATGAGTGATGAAACATTCCAGCATGATTACAGTTTGCTTTAGCTCCAGAATAAGCTCTACTACATACTTATTGTGCACTCCTTATTAGAAGCCTAAAACAATTGCTGGAGGTTCCTAAACACAGCAGCGTGGACTGCATCAAGACATGGTAAATGTTTTTGTGGGTGAAGCCCGATCACAGAAAAATAAACACCCTATTTACTCAATTGTAACGCGAACACGGCCGAACACAATGGGCATCTTTTCATCGCGTCCAGAAAGAAAAACATGGTTATTTCTGCATTTAATTGTAACACAAGGGTCGACTTTAGGTAGCAAAAATCTAGAAAGAAACTCGTTACATTTTCGAGTAAATACAGTAAGCACGCGTGGCAATATTTACACTACATATGTTCCGTCCTGTTGCCGCACCCACAACGGTCTAGTGGTTATGGTGCTCAACTGCTCACCCGCAGCTCGCAGGATGAAATCCCGACCGCGGTGGCCGCAATTTCCATGGAGGTGAAAATGCTTGAGGCCTGTGTACTTAGATTTAGGTGCATGTTAAAGAACCCCAGGTGGTCGAAATTTCCAGAGCGCTCCACTATGGCGTCTCTCATAATCATATCGTGGTTTTGGGACATTAAGAAGGACATGGCACTTAAAAAAGTTTTTTATTTCTTGATTGATTTTGATGAAACTCCCAGAGTTTTTGTACATTTGTGTGCCGATTTCAAATATGCAATCATTTTTTTTGTATAAAGCGCAGTTTTTAAAATACAGTAAAAGCTCGTTAATTCGGATTTTTAGGGACCGGAAAAAATGTCCGAATTAACCGAATGTCCGAATTATCGAATGGTCGAATTAAACACAATAATGCAAGAGTTTTTTCAACATGCCTTTACTTTACAAGGTAACCGCGGATGCGTCTCTGTTTTCGAGCAGAAATTCGCGCGGACACAATTTTTCTGAGCCCTTCAAGGTGCTCAGCAGCTCGCATGCTGTCTGCAGTGCCAAAACAAATTCTTTAAGGACGATTCGTCGCCATGCATCACTTCCTTGACGATTTGCTCATCAGTCAGAGAGCCGGCAGTGGCAACGCCATCAATGCCGATATAATCGTCGAGTGTCACTGCATCAGGCATAACACTTCCAAATCCTGCCAATCATCGGCACCGTCGTTCGGCGACACTTCGGCATCGCTGGAGTCGGATACAACAAAGCCACTGTGCCTGAAACAGTTGGCAATGGCGTGCGCAGGCGTGCTCTGCCACACATACGCGAAGAATGCTAACTGCGCTCAGGAGACTCGCGTCGTATTGTTTGCCGACGTCATGGCACGGGAGCTACTACTTGCCGGGAGAGCCCATTTTTCAGGGCACGCAAAATTTCTACTTTGGTGGTGAAGTCCTTGGCCTCGTACTTGGGACGCTTCGCCGGCGTTGCCATCGGCGGAGAGTGCGTTCACACGAGAAGTCAGCACAAAAGCACCAGCAACGATCTAGCTAAAGGAGCCGTACTGAATTGTTCCTCGATAAAATGGCGTTCAACGATGCAGCACACCAACGGGAACAAAACAATAAAAATGACACCGCGCCAAACCCACATGCTATCACGCACGAAGAAAAGGCGTTTAACCAGTCTCAAGTCAAGCCAAGCCGATAATTGATGTCCATGGCGATGCTGCGTTTGAGCTTCACTTTTGTTCCGAATGGTTCTTTTTTTGTTTTCGAGCCTCGACAGTGGCCCGAAAGTCGCCGAATTATCCGATTTGCAGTCAAATCTGTCCGAAATAACGAGCGCCCAGTCTCATAGAGTGATGCATATATTTACAGGGACCAGATGACGTGTCCGAATTAACCGATTTTCCGAATTAACGAGAGTCGAATTAACGAGCTTTTACTGTACAAAATATTTCATGTGCCCATTGCAGAGAAAGATTTTTTCTCAACAGATTTACAAAGTAGATGAGCATATCACAATAATCTGGAATCAGAACTGAGTGCAATGCAACAAAAACGGATGTTCTAAAACCCATTTGAACAAAAGTTATTGCACGTTGAACATTCACCACTGAGTCAATTTCAAGCCGAGATTTCAATCGTGAATGTTCAACATATTGTAACTTTTGTTCCAATGGGTTTACAACATCCATTTTTGTTCCATTGCACTCAGTTCCGATTCCAGATTATTGTGATATGCTGATTTACTTTGTAACTCTTCCAGTTTAGAAAAAATCTTCCTCCCCAATGGGCACATGAAATATTTTGTATTTTAAGAACTGCACTTTTATAGTAGAAAAATAACTGCATATTTGAAATTAGCACACAAATGTACATAAACTCAGGAAGTTTCATCAAAATCGACCAAGAAATAAAGAAGAATTTTTAAGAGCAGTGTCCCCCCTAAACCCCAACAATTATTATATTATGCCCTGTTGCCGCTAATTGTGACAGCAGGGCATAAAAGTGAAGGGGCAGGCGATGGCAGGGGGCAGGCAATGGCCGGGGGCAGGCGATGGCAGGCGCTCAGGTGGCAGGGGCACGGGTCGAAGGGGACTGGGAAGCAGGATGCAGGGCAGGAGAGGGGGCAGGGGTAGACGTGGTAGCCAGACTCTGCTGGCGGTGGGCAAGAGAGAGCTCAAATCTGGCCTTCCGCCCACCACCTCTGTCAGCGGAGCCTGGCAACCACTTCTTTATGAAGGCCTCCACAGTGGCTATGTCCACCCCTGCCTTCCTGGAGATGACATCTGCACAGCATGAGAAAAACAGCATTAAGAAAAGCAAGAAAGAATGCAATTAGCATCAGACAACTACACTAAACAGAAAATGATTACCTGTTGCCACTTTACACAAGCGAAGAGCTGCAAACTCCCGCTTCCCCTTCTTGCCGTGCATACTGAAGAGGCGCTGGACACTGTTGGTCATAATGGCTGTCAGTACATTGACAGCCACCTCTCTCAGCTCCCTGCCACCCAGACGAGCGAGATGGTCTTGCTGGAATGGGAACAATAGTAAAGAATGGAATAAAAACAATCATAAGACACTCAGCCGGTAGTAAACAAGCAGTCGACACTATAATGAACTGGAACGCACTGTGCAAAGTAGCCCTCAAAATACAGTCAAACTCCGCTACAACGAAATTCACGGGGATCGCGAAAAAATTTCGTTGTAGCGAGAATTTCGTTGTCGCGGAGTTTGACTGTGTTGTTATAGGGTATCTTGCAGCACGTAAGAATTTAACCTGCTATCTCCAGGCTTCTACAGCAGCAGAGCTGTACATTTTCAGGTGCTGGAATTTAAGGGCACAGGGTAGGCCCTATACGTCCTATGCATTTTGGCCATTTTGAGGTATACAGTTTTCTCAGTGACTAAAAGATATGTCCATGTAATGCATATATCATTTTTCTTGCAAACTTTCCGCTCTTTTAAGTGAAGCAGATTTATTTAAATCTCACTAACATTAGAATTTTGGTGAATTTTTTACTACTATAACCAAATTTTTGAGTTAATTAGCATCTTTGAAACAAAAGAACATCCGGTGTCGCAATCCTTAAAGGGACACTAAAGAGAACAATGAACTGGTTTAGATTGATAAAGTGCTTCGAGAACTCTTGAGTAGGTTTATTTCACCACCATAGGTTATTATTAGAGGAGAAAACCCAAGTTCAAAGTTTCATTTTTAAATTTCGCGCCGAACTTTGTAATTCGTGACGTAAAAGACTTCAAAGAGCATTTAACGTATTTTGGCGCCACTGGCTCGACGAAATTTCCACAAACTCGTTATGTCAGGTCTCTGGCTCCCTCAGAGGACAATGTATTTCAATTTAACCAATTAGGAACTACGTAGGCCCAAGCAGGCGCCGTCAAAATATGTGACATCAAGGAAAATGGTGCGGGAATTCCAAGGTGGCGTCGCCACCTGTATTTTCTTTTCGCGCGTTTTCTCGCTTATTAAGCGTCTTCGCGCAGAAAGCGTGGTGTATTTGGTATCGTGGAAGACTACTTTACTAATGCGAGAAAAATCGTTTTGCTCTTTAGTGTCCCTTCAAGACTCTGAAGCCTAAACAAAGACTGCAAAGACTCTGCGACGCAATTCCCATTAGCTCAACACTGGCACCGCACAGTTTGCACGCGCAATTCAGTCTCATTGCATCACAAATATTATTAATGTCCATTAGAGCATACCCGATATCACCCTGCATGCGATTCGCCTCAAAGGACACTGAAACGGCTGAGAGGTTCACTGACGAAGAACTTGCTGGTTCAGTGTTCAGCACCTCGGTACGTCACCGGCATTTATTCGCATTTACAAGAGACCTGTATTGGTTGCCCAGGATATTTACACTTTCTGAAGACCTCCTTTACCCTCAGCACGTCAACTTACACATCAACAAGCACGACAGGCACAAGGTGTATTGAAGCTAGGAGCTGAAAGCATCGAAGAGACGCGGTCCGAAGAGCAAGTGCGAATGGAAAGGTGCACAGCATCTTCGGACTGCCTTAGAAGATACCCAACAATTTCGTATACAGAGCTGACTCAAGACAAGCATTTTGGCTTTCATACGCGAAGTTTTTTTCAGAAAAATTGACTGTAAGCACGGAGCACATACGAGGGGCTTGTACTAGGGTGCGTGTTCACCTCACTACTTGCTTTCAGAAAAACTGGTTTCAGCGACAAAAAATATTTTTTAAGAAAAGCACGAATGTGAAAAATATGAACAAGGGACACTCTTCCCAAATTGCAAAGAAAAAAAAAAGTGATTTTTTTTTCAGATTTTTCCTTACCCAGTACCCTTAAAAATGAAGTGAGTAGAACATCACAAGCACGCATGCATTTTTAGGTACTGCGCTAAACTGCTTCAAGATCTGTAATTTGTGTTTGCACACTGATCTGCAAGCAGACCTATGCTTTTGCATATAACCCAGTCTAAATGCTCATAAATAGAAAAACAGGCTTAAGACATTTGAACCGAACTCCTTAAGCATTTAAGATTCACAATGATAACTGTCATTCTGTTTTACTATAAACATGAATCTCCAAGAACACTGACTTTTACAGCAAGGTTTTTTTTTTCTGCCATATGATTGACTAGCACCCACTGAGCATGTCTAAGAAGCCAAATAACAGAGGGCACGAGAACAGAACAGGTGCTAGAAATGCTCTGCCAAAAAGCTTTCAGTTGAATAAAAATGAAGGGGCAAGCAGTTGTTAAATTCTAATTATGGTCTCCTCACTAAATGCAGAGGAAAATTTTGCTCATGCCTTCATTACAGCCTTGTTCAGCAATGGCACATGCACACTGTAATGTTTAGAGCATTTTTTGAGCATTTGCAGCACTATGTAGTGATCATTACCTTTATT
>NC_051178.1:45642203-45667195 GCF_013339695.2 Rhipicephalus sanguineus | reverse complement strand
CAGTTCTTGGCTTGCTGTGGTATCCAATTGCGACATAATTTTTGTGTGACTTCCTGTGTTCACTGTGCTGCTCCATGAAGGCTTCTTCGAGCTTCCTTTTCTTTGCCGTCTTCTCTAATTCCAAAGCCTTGATGTGGGCATCTGTCTGTCTGTGCTGGTATATCTTCTTGCGCAAGGCTTTCTGTCGTTGATGTTTCGTGGCTCCAAACGCTTTTACCCCTTCCTCAATCCATTCTGTCGCGATTCGTCCCTGGCTGCCGAGATGTTTTACCTTCGAGCATGGGAGGCATTTCAGCTTTCCGTCCGTGACGCTCAGCCAGTCATTTTCTTTCAGGAAGAATTCGCTTTGTTTTGCGCTCCAACAGTCAGGTAAGCTCGGAACAATCGATTGACTAGAGTCATCGTCGGCTCTTTTCGGGGATTGGTCTTTTCGGGGAGTGCCAGGAGTAGCAGATGAAGTTTCGCTGTTGTCTTGATTTGGGCCACTCGCGGACACAGTCCGCGACACAGGCATAAAAAAATATGTTAGTTTTCTGTTCTGGCTATCTTTTGCAGCCATGTTAGGAGTTGGAGCAAGAGAAAAAATTACACCATCTCCCGCTAAAGGAGACCATGTGCCGATGCGAAGCCGGAGCACTTGCACGATCGCGTTCCGTTGGCGTTCGTTGGGCATGCTACCGACCTCGCGTCGTGGAACGAGAAGAGGCAACGCTACGCGCGTCGTATCTTCCATCTAGCCTGGCCGTTAATTCTCACAGGGCGAGCGGGGAACGCGGTCGACAGGCGGACGAGAGGGGGACAGCGTAGGAGAGGAGAGAGAAGGGGAGGGTACGCGCATGCGCTCGAGCTCATCGCGGCATTGCGCAGGAGAGAATTTCGGCATGTCTAGCCCGCGTTTCAGAGGAAGAGTGGTAAGGGGGAGGGGAAAGGGGAAGTGGAGAGGGAAATGGAAGAGGGTGAGTGGAGAGGGGGAATGGTGAGGGGCAGTGGAGAGGAGTGTGTGGGGAGGGTATGCGCATGCGCAGTAAGGGCGGTCACGCCGCACACCACCACCACCACCGGATTGAGCTCCGCCTTAAGATACTTCGCATCTAAAACACTGTTTCTAAGGGCACGTGACAACGAGTACGGATGCACACAGCCTGGCCAGCATGGCGGTAGCTCTGGAGAACTGGCGATAGGCGCTGTCACGAGCGAGCGAGTATTAGGCGCGCGTCGTCAATTTCAAACGACGGCATGACATGCAGGCGCCGACGTTAGTCTCGACGAAGCGCGCGCAACGAAAAAACAAGTATCAAAAGGCGCCAAAAGCGTGCCCCCACTCTCAAGACGGCCGCCGACAACCTGCATGCTCAGATCAAACTCTCGGGTAAAATCTGGAAAGATCAGGAAAGGAGAGATGATGCAATGCCGAGGGACGCCGCCGGCCCGAGACGAAAGTGCGAGAAGGATTTCGCTCTCTTTCCTAAGCTTTCGCTGTGCTAAGCGCAGAGGAGGCACCTAGAAGCTTCGCGAACCCAGTTGCGACCCGATACAACTTCGCGGCGACCGAGTGAGTGAGTGGAGCGAAAATGTTGTTCAGTGAGAGTGTAGTTCGGTCGGCGGAGCCTTCGGTGAAAAGCTTTGCAAAAGGGAGACACTTGAGCACGTGGATGTGTCCTGCGAACGTCTCATTTTGTAGCATCGCATTTTCGTTGTAACACGGGCTCAGGCACAGCTGAGCAAGCCTACGAAATCACCTGCTTATTATGTAGTCAGCAAGAAGCTTGGGTACACCCTCCTGTCTTGCTCGGCCACATCAGCCGAAGAGTCGTGAATAAATCATTCGTCGGAAAATTGGACAATTACAGTTTCCCCGCACAAGGCGCCACTGCCAAAAAGATGAACTCCGGCGCTTGTCGAATGGGTGCCAAAATACTACACTTGACCTGCCGAGGGGGGGGGGCCCCCCCCCCTGACTTTAAGCCCTGGTGGTAACTAAAGTCTAGGGACTTTAGTTACCACCAGGGCTTAAGTCAGACACAGTGCAGAAGCGGTAACTAAAGTCTAGGGACTTTAGTTACCACCAGGGCTTAAGTCAGACACAGTGCAGAAGCGGTAACTAAAGTCTAGGGACTTCAGTTACCGCTTCTGCACTGTGTCACTGCACTGCGCCACTCAGTGCATTCGTCCGTTGCGAGACAACCACTGCCCTCCAGCGTTCGAGGCGCCGCATCGTCACCTTCACTGCTCGTGTATCAACCACACCACCCTCGGCCGCAAAGCCCAGCGCTGTGTGCGATGGCTCCGCACCCGGGAGGCCTCTTTGACCGCACTCGAGCACAGTGTGCGCTATTGTTTCTTCCGCATTGCCGCACGCACGACACAACACCAAAACCACTGCGTTGTCCAACATTCTTCTGTATGCGAGGGTTTGGAGCGCGCCTGCACGAGCCTCGAACAGAAGTGAGCTCCCGGTGCCATTGTACACACCATAGTTTCCTACAATACTTACTAGAGGGAACTCTGGCGCTGGGATCCCTACGTGACTTGAGACCCAGCAAAAACGGATGGTCACACCAATACTGTTTAAAACAATCATGTTTAAAATATCACCGATTAACGGTTCACACTCAGATTTTAGATTTAGCGCGTGTAGTGCACTTAATGAATCAGTGTATATGACTGCTTTTTTGTGTTTACCTGTGATGATTTTTTGCACTGCTTCCCGTAGGGCGTAGACTTCGGCGCTGAAAATGGGACATGATATGAGGCACTCTAATGCTGATAGCACTTTCCTCCATCACAACTCCGACTCCGACGTGGTTTTTAGTTTTCGAGCCATCCGTGTATACCTCGGTATAATCTTTGTATTTATCCTGAAGTGCGCGGAATTCCTGAGTTAGGTGCTCTTGTGCGGTGTCTTTTTTCTTCAGACGAGCCAGTGAATCCCAGGCAATGAAAAGGCAGACGAATGTGCATCTCTAGCAGCACAAAAAAACATTAAAAACATAAATATTCCCTACAAAGATAGCCAGCGTGCTGTCCGCTTAGCGGTGTTATCAAAATGGCAGCAACAGTGGGACTCCTGTACAACTAATAAGCTTCGTCTGGTGAAGCCCACAATAGGCGAATGGAAGACGTGCTATCATCAACAACGGTTCATTGAGGTTGTTCTATGCAGACTTCGAATTGGGCACACCCACCTCACACACAACTTTTTGCTTAGAAAGGAAGACATGCCGCAATGTGAAAAATGCCAGCAGCCATTGACAGTTGTACATATCTTTATCACGTGCCCACATGGCGAAACAGAAAGAAAAAAGTACTTCAGAGAACTGTACAAACATCAGATACCTATGCACCCGAGTCTCATTCTAGGAGATGATGCACTGGTTCCCCTGTCAAATGTCATTGATTTCCTAAAAGACAGCGGCTTCTTACATAGGCTTTAGAATTACATATAATGTCCTGATTACTACAAAACACCCTGTGTCTGGCGCAGCTTAGCCTCAGTTGCTTTTGCGCCAATAAACCCAATTTAACTAACTAACTAACTAACTCTGGCGCTAGTGTCTATGGGCGCTATAACGCATGGCGCTTCAGCCAGCATGGGAATGATGTGTAGTACACAGATTTTTCTAAACTTCGTTCTTTCGGCTCCGTTTGGCTCCGCGTCGCCTGCGTCCGCTTTGTCGTAAAACGAAGTTCAGCAAAAGTCAGCAGTTCCACTTCGCCACTTTAACTTTTTAAATGCGAAGCATTTCTTAGCGAACCTCTGGCACTTTGAGCGTTTCTATCTACGTATCTATCTCTATCTATCTATCTATCTATCTAGCCGCCTACGTCTGGGTGCTCTCATTATCGCCTCCTTAATTTGGTGTAGACCAAAATTTGCATAGGAGGGTAAGAGGATTTGACAAATATGACTGACGGGTCATGACATGAATAACGTTAAAACCTTGTCGCGTACGTCGTCAAACCCTTTCCACTAGACACGTGTGGCACATACCCGTTTACCACGGGCCGCGGTGTTCGGGTATGCGCCACAGGTGATTGACAGTTCATATCTACCCAGGAACGGCGAGGACAGACATTGTTAACTTAAATGCTAGAGAGTTAAGGAGAACCAACATCGGCAGCGATGTCTCAATGAATCATCGGCAGCGATGTCTCAACGAATGGAAAGAATGAAAATTAGGATACCAGCAGGAATCGAACCTAAGCATTCTGCGTCGCAATCAGGTATTCTACCACTGAGCCACGCCAGGTCTATAAATTGGTTTGGAAAAACAGCCTACGCAGGCGTAATATCGGTGCAACGTCAATTGTGGTTGTGGTGCTGGCTATCTAATTTTACAAGAAAGCAATAAACACTACATGATACTCCTACGATGTCTACTCCTACGATACAGGCGTCATATCAGATTACCGCCTGTAGTTCCAGTGTTGGCTCCGCTTTTATAGTAGTCTATTAAACATTACGTTTGTATTCCTATGATTCAGCAAGCTATATTGAAGCATTGCTCCACCCCGGAGGAATACAATCACGAAAGTTACATATGATATCCACATCACCGTACCGTATAGTGCACTTAGTCCGCCAGAACGATGCAGTGTCCTCTTCATTTCTTACGAGGCTGGGCGATGGCCTCATGCTGACCGAGGATGATACCACATTGATTGACAGCCGCTTTGTAGACTAGGGTACGTAGGCCACATACCCCCAGGTAGTCTACAAATACGACAAACACCATCCACAGATGTTGGTCTACGTAGCATTATCCAGGCCTACCAGCCTCGACGGCCTATCCCTCACCAACGCGAAGGGTGGCTTCAGGTTCCGACATGTCGCCGGCTCTGTCGACAGACAATTTGTCGACGAAATGACTGAGGCATCCACGAATTCCAACAGCTCTACGATACCACATACTTCACTACACATGGACCCCTCGTCACCACGATCACGACCGGAAGCTATAACAAGTCATGACCAGCTGCTGGTGCTCACTAATCACGGTGATGATGCCCTTGTTCAAGAACTGTCAAGAACTTCTTGCACACACGCACACGGGTTCGTGAAACGTGCGTGCGTTCTCGGGACACGTATAAGCACTACATATCAGCTTACCGCTTCTGGTGTTGGTAATACCCACGTTGCCATTGGCAGCGTTACCCAACCGTAAACAACTGGTTATATAACACATATGCGGCTCTTCAACATATATAAGTGTGCGTATAAAGTTTATACAAATCTTTAGCGTCATTTTGTAACGTGTAGCTCAGTAAAAAAAGCTTACGCCAAAGTCACTACCCCCACATGCTTCGCATAACATCGACTCCCATGGTACGTGGGATCTGCCGAATTTTTTAGGCTCACCGATTCAAATCTGGTCACAAAGTTCACCGTTTCCATTCTTTTGTCCGAAAGAAAACCAAAACACAGCAATAAACAAAGCCACAAGTGCGTTCGAAGCCGTAAGTACGAAGATTAGGCAAATCTGTGTACTACCCATCATTCCCATGGTGGCTGAACGATCGCAGCGCCAGAGTCCCCTCTAGTTAATTTGAGGAAACTATATGGTACACACGAACTGTGTCGATCACTGTTGCCAACTCCACGGGTGTTCGTGTGCCGCATATTGCATTCTTGATAAGATTCTGTTTTCCTGCGCCAAGCTGCTCCAAAAGCATAAAAATCGCAAAAATTGCTCCGGACCATAGGTCGGCAAAAATTGTGGAGCTCACTCAGACTCACTCATTGCAATATATTTTGCCCTTAGGCTCACTCGGACTCAGACTCACCAAACTTTTCCTCATCCGGACTCACTCGGACTCAGACTCACTATAATTTTTCTCAACCGGACTCACTCGGACTCAGACTCACAAAAACTTTACTCAACCGGACTCACTCAGACTCAGACTCACGTCTCGGTATGAGTCTGAGTGAGTCTGAGTGAGTCGACTCGTGAGTCCGTTAGCATTAAATTATCCTTTTTCTACCATAATGTCAATGCTCTTTAACGCCAATATCTCGCATAATCGGTGCGCTACTTAACACCTTTTGATCTTTTACCTTCAAATACGAGTTATCTGAGTTCGCAGTTCAATAAGGACCTTTTTATTGAAAGTCATGACTCACACGAGATATTTTTATCAGTAACTTCCCGTGAAAAAGTTTGCGGGGGGGGGGGGTCAAGGCACCTCCACCCCCTCTCCCTCCTCAACTCACGCCTCTGATCAATAAATATTGAGCTGACATATGAATGGTAGTGCGTTGAAGTATGCGGGAGTATACGGGAGTATAAACGTGAGCTGACATAGGGCTGATAGTAATGCTAAAGTTGAGTAGATGGGACCATAGGTCGGCAAAAATTGTGGAGCTCACTCAGACTCACTCATGCAATATATTTTGCCCTTAGGGCTCACTCGGACTCAGACCCACCAAAATTTTCCTCAGCCGGACTCACTCGGACTCAGACTCACCAAAATGTTTCCCAACCGAACTCACTCGGACTCAGACTCACAAAAACTTTACTCAACCGGACTCACTCAGACTCAGACTCACGTCTCGGTATGAGTCTGAGTGAGTCTGAGTGAGTCGACTCATGAGTGAGTTTGCCTACCTATGCTCCGGACTGCTCCAAAACAGCCTCAAAAGCAAGAACTGTGACTGCCACGTCAGCTTCAGTGGTGAGAAAAGGCCGAGTTGACATGATTTTCCAAGCAGCATCTGGAATACAAAGAAAATAAGACGTTCGCAGGACACATAAGTGCGCCCAAGCATGTTTTTTCTAAGCACCTTCCTAATGGAGACTACCATGGCGCCGCCATAATCTCCCCTAGACCGTTGTAAGTGTGCGTGGTGCCGCAAAAATGTGCTGCCGTGCCCCGAGCGTGCTGCTTCTACTCGCTAGGCCGTGTGTTCTGGCGCCACTGTCGCTTAGAGAAAATTACCGAGTGGCATGCGTAGTGGGGTTGGATCTCAGGCTCTGTGTTGTGCGTAGTGTATTCCTCCGGTCGCTGCAGTTTGCGTGTGCGTTGACCGTGGGCGAGTACTTTGTTGCGTCAGCGCGGTGTCAACTGTCTTCCTGCATGCGACGCCTCTCTGCGATGCTCTAGCGCGTGGGTTCTCAAACTGGGTTCCACCGCGATCGGCCAGAGCGAATTCAACCCGCTCCCGTTTTACCTTCATTAGCAACTAGTTTATTTAGACAAGCAAATTTGCATTGCATATTGCATTTAACGAAGCCATCGATGCCACATCCACACATCGGGTGTCTGCAAGTAGCGAGGGACCCACGTGGTAGCAGCACTAAAGACTCGTCCTCTAGTGCGCGCCATGAAACTTGCACAATTTATGGACCCATGGAGACAGAACGCGCGGAGCGCTGGTGATTCATGCTCGTGAGCGTTCAGACCAGTTCAAACGATATTAACGAGCATCTCGGCACTTTATTCGTGGCTCATGGCGCATTGGCGATCACGTGGCACAGTTTTCATACACGGTGATTTGCCACTGCTCGTTGTTGTAATCAAAACGCGCAACGAGCGCTTTGATACGCGTCAGAGGCGTCTCTTCGTGCCGGCTGTGGGCTGCACGAGCATTTAGGCTTAGCTTTACGACCACTGTATCGGTCGACGGCTGCATGACTGGCCAGTGGCGTATCCAGGGGTGGCATACAGGGCCCGTGCCCCCCCCCCCCCCGCGTAAAATATTTGTGCCTACGCCGCGGCAACTGGCATGCCTCCTTTTTTGTTTTGCAAAAAATAAAAAGAAAGTCACAGGTTCGCCGCAAGCGCGAAGCAATGAATGCGATAGCAAGAAAAGCGGCCCGTGATGGACGCGCTGCTACGCTGCAGAAACATCTGCGCCCCCGGCAGCAACTACCGCGCGAGCAGACAGCGGAAGGGCAAGGTTCTCCCTGCGCAAATATTAGAAGCCAGCGAGCTGGCCGACGACTTTTAAATGCGCCCGTTGCGCTCCTCGCGCCATCTTGCTGGTAATGAAGAAACGCTTATAGGCCTTGTGCGCTGCAGCTTTGAACCGAACAGCCAGCGCCACCAGACGCCCGCGGCGGAAAAGTTGGGATTGTCGTTTCTTGCTCCCGGGTGCGCAGTCACGGTAGAAACGCATGGCTCCTCGCCGAAAGGACGTAAAAACGTCGTAGAAGTTCGGTACTTTTTCGTACTTCTGCGTGCATGGCTGGCACAACAGCTGTAGGAACACCGTTCGGAAGCAACTAGCTTTAAAATTCTGCTGGTTACCACAGAAGTTGGACGAAATTGAAAGACAACTCTACCGCAGCTGTGCGGCGCGTAAGCAACGCCTCGAATTCCGTGCGCAAGTGTCCTCACTGTCTTGAGCTTTTTTTTCGCCTTTTATTATTTATTTTAAATGTATACACAAACTTACAAGGTCACAAAGAAATAGGAAGATAGCAGGCTCAGAACGGCCACCCAGAGGGGCAATGTGCCTGTCTGCGTCTTCTGCTCTCACGCGTGATTTCTTGCCAGCCAGAACAGCGAGCAGGGGTAGCGGGTGCGAAATCAGACACGCACTTGCAGGGACCTCTTCGCTGGGAACGAAAAGAGTTCGATATGGCTCAGCTCACATTGAGTATTGAAAAATCAAAAGCTCACCTCTACTCGTACGTCGTAGACCACGGTTTTCAATTGCACTATGCATTTCCAAAAAATGTCGGAAGATTCCATCGCGCACATCAATTCTTCTTTCAGACCACACACTGACCACTCACATGCACTTCGTACCAAGCGACGAACAACTCCTTTTGAAACACGTTTTTCAATCCTACGGAAACCGCAGAACAACGCACGATCGTCGCTCCTTGTCCTCACGTTCACGCGCGGGCTGGCGATGCTCTTTCCTAGCAGACGACAACCAGTGACGAACTGATGGGCGCTTGCAGTCGCACTGTCTCTAAAAATATGCGTGCGCGCGCGCCTGTGTGCGCGTTGTGAGCGTGCTTGTTTGTGTGTGTGTGTGTGGGGGGGGGGGGGTCTACTGTTCCCCGAGTGGTGTCCAAGGGACGGAACAGAACTTGTTTCCGGCGCAAGCAGCTGTGTTTTCTCTGCTTCCCCCACCCCTTTCTTTTAGTAGGGCTCGCAATTCGGTTTCGCCTAAAAAAAGGACTGTGGGGGGTCTGTCTTTCTCGAATGGCTTGAGGCGAAAAGGGGACAAAGTTTTGTGGAATGCTTACATTAACAAGAGTCGCTCCATGCTGGTTTTTTGGCTACAGCTTTAAACGGCTGTAGTTTGAGAGGTTTTTCAGACAGGAAGCAAAACATAAAGAAACATAAGTTAGCTTAGCGTATTTGTATACGCAGACAAAAAAAAAAAACACCTACGGTTGCCGTTGTTGGGGAACAGCGGCCGCCGCAACCGTCGTCGCCGCCGCCTTGAAACATGCAGACGGGCCTGTAGGCGACAATCCTAACAGTACGAATATCGTGGGTACAGCGCAGCATAAGTAGGAAAAAAACGACACACAGGAAAGAGCGCTGTGTGTCGCAGCGCTCTTTCCTGTGTGTCGTTTTTTTTTTTTTTCCTACTGATGTTGCGCTGTACCCACGATATTCAGCATCAGGGTTGCCAATGGTGGCTACTTTTCGCCAAATTGGCGAATTTGAGAGGCCCGTGGCGACCTAAAATTATGAATGGCGACATGGCGAATTTTTGGCGATTTTCGGCTCAGGTCTCCACTGAGTTATGCATCCTAATCTCAGTGTCTTCCCAACGAATGAGCGGCAACATTCTCTGTATTTTTCTCGGTTTTATACCCACGAGTAGAATGTGCACATTACGCGTCATTCGGTATGTCCATCCTGTAACTCGTGTGTATCTCCTCAATTCATCCAGATGCAGGAGGCACTGGAACGTTCCCCAGCGACATTCTAGCAAAATATAAGTAGGCGGACTGCCTTGCAAACCACGAGGGGGCAGTGTTTGACTATAACATGGCTTTAGGTGTTTTAAGCTTCTCTAAAGTTTCGCTTCTGAAGGTGCTAGACGACGGGTTGGCCGCGTGTTCCGATCATATGTTCCGCCAAAGCTTCTGAATAGCTAGGCGATTTATTCACTGTTGCAGTGCCCCCAATTCAACTCGTAAAGACTGTTTCGGAATAGCGAAGAGAGGCGGATACGCGGCCATTTGTGTAATCAAAAAACATTTATTCAGGCATTTTCCACTGTTCTCGGTGAGCGTGTGCAATGAAAACAATTGCTATATAACATTTTACATTGTCTACCTGTTCATTAATAACACATCGGATTGACGCGTGTAGATATAAGTGACTATAAGAAGGGGTCCGTGGCGTCCGGTATCATATTAGTTCACACTGAAAAGGTGTAAGAATTCTGTCGTTACCTTCAATAAACCTTGTAACCCTTTCAATTCATATAAAAGTAAAAGCTGTCTACAAACAGCGCTTTCACGGTTTTTGCCCAAGGTTTACAACACTTTTATCTTTGAAACTAGCGGACAGGGATGGAAGGATATCATGAGCGTTTAATTCATTCACCCTTGCGCCACCACGCACATCTTGCAGTCGGAGAAGCAGAACCATGCACTCCCATGGTGAAGCGGGCGATATGACTGCCATTGAGAAGCGTCAATATAATTTAAGGGTCTTGGATGGTACTGTATTCTGCGGGCCTATACGTGAGTGGAAATATTTATTGCTAGGTATGCCGCACACATGTAGAATGGCGACATTTTTGGCGAAATTTGTAAAAAAAATGGCGACTTTTGGCTACTTTTTGTTCGTCGTTTGGCGACATTTACTCGAAAGTCAGTGGCAACCCTGTTCAGCATGAACCAACTCGGCCAAATCAAGCTCTTGTTGCTAACAGTATGCCGCTATCCCGGCAGAGGGCGAGAGCAGTAGCGCCACCATAAAGCCCGAACCGCACGTACGCTCCCAAACGCGCACGGGGCGCGCGTCAGCGCGCGCAGCCCGGGCGTCTCCGGCGAATGGCGGTTTCCGCCCACATGGCGGTTTCCACCCACACACTACGCGCGAAGGCGCACGCGAAGCGCGCGCTTCCTCATACGTGCAAGACATTGTTTCGTACAAAATTACTGATAGTTCATCGGAATACTTACAAAACCTCCTTCTGTTACCTTTTTTATTGTTAGATGCATGCAAAAGTAAATAAGAACTAGAATTTTTCACATGTTGTGTATCATCATCCGTCGGTCAAGCCGGTGCCGGTAACAGCCATGCCACAGTTGCGTATTTGCAGGGCTCCAAGCGCTTTCGAGCGCGCGCCGTCTGAAGGTCGACATCAGTCGCCGCGAACACTCGCGTACCGCGCGCGCTTTGCCGCGCTTGCTTCGTCTGCGCATGCGCGGCCTCCGGAGCGCGTACAGCCAACGTACAGCGCGCAAAGTGATTCTTATAAAGATAGGAAGAGAAAAGCACAGGGCTGTAACTGTCTCTACGAGGGAGGACACCTCAACGGCGCTGCACGGGTTGGGGGGCGAAGGAGAGCGGTAGAAGGCAGAAGGGAGAAAAAAAAAAGCACTCTGATCCCGCGAGCCGCCGGCAGCAGAAACCGCGAGGCGGGCCGCCGCAGAGAGGAGCAGTCAAGCAGGTCGGCAAGGGAGAGAATGATGTCAACAACACCACGTGACGGGCGCCCGGCTGTGAGAGGAGGGAGCGCCGCAGAAATGTAAACAAACCGTCCCGAGACAGCTTGAAACGGGCCTCAAAGGCGCGTAAATAGTTCGGCGTCGCCGAAAAAATCCCGAAGGGCGTGGCACGCCTGCAGGATTTTAGAGTGTTGTGCGCTGGGGAACAGAAGTTCGTCCAGGCACGAATGTGGCAATCCCAGTCTGCTGAAGGCTCCGAACAGTCGATGGCGATGGTCATCATATCCGGGGCACTGTCGATGGTTTCGTCCGCTGGGCACTGCTCACACGTTGGGCTTCCGTTTCCAGAAAGCCGGAAGAGGCGTTCAGCGGTGCGGCTGCATCCGATGCGCGGACGGAGGAGAAACGCTCGCGCACGTCTGTTGAGGCCGGTCCTCGGAAGTACGCGCGGAGGTTTTCCCGATGCCACTCGCGCATCCGGGTGCAGAGAGCGCACGTGACGCGCAATGATGAGGCGAGCCTCGTCGCTGACACGCACGAAGGTGGTGAACGGCGTGCGGGGATCGTGGCCCTCCTTGGCGAGGGCGTCGGCCGCCTCGTTGCCCTGTACGCCAACGTGGGATGGCACCCACTGGAAGACGAGATCGCAGCCGCTGTTCCGAATAACCGTGAACTTGCGGTAGAGGCGTTGCGCGATCAGGGCACCCCGTTCTCCTCGCGCAAGTGCAAGAAGTGCGGCGCGCGAGTCACACAGGACTGCCGCCGCAGGTGGGAGAAACTTAGCCAGTATTTCGGCCGCCAGGTCAAGTGCCGCGAGCTCGGCAGTCGTTGAGGACGCGGCGAATGGGAGGCGACACTTCCCGGCGACCCCGAGGGTGGGAGCAACGCAGGCAGCAGCCGCTGATCTCCGCTGTCACCGATCCATCGGTGTAAACAAGGACGCGGCCGAAAAGGTGTTCATCAATCACGGCAGCTGTCTCTTGTTGTAGCGCGCACTGTGGAGTCTGCCTCTTGCATCTCACTCCGGGAACGGTGGTTGATACCGCCAGGCCGCGGTCCCGATGTGGAGGGACGGGTAGCCAGTCGCAGTGTGGCATCTCAGGTACGAGTGTGGCGTACTCGAGGGCGTGCCGACCCATGCCGGAGTTGGGGCGAGAGAGTAGTCGGATGGCCAGCTGCTGTCCCTGCTGCGTCTGGTGCATTCGATGAATGTGCCGCAAAGCGCCGGCCTTGGCACGCAGGGAGAGTGGGAGCTGGTTCGTTGCCGCCAAGGTGGGACCAACTGCCGAGGTGCGCGGCAGCGCAAAGATGCGACGCACGGCTCCACGGTGGACGACATCGAGTGCTTCCCACTGTATGGGTTTGAGCCCGACGAGTTGAACACTGTACAGCGTTCTGGCCGTAGCGACCGCGTTGTACAGGCGCAGCGCAAGTTCAGGGGAGCTGCCCTTGCCACCGGCGAGCACGCAGGAAGCCACGCGGGCGATGTTCCGTGAACCCTTGCGGATATCTGCTATGGCAGGCTTCCAGCTGAGCCGATGATCAATGGTGAGGCCGAGGTACCGCACCCTGCGCTGCCAAGGGAGCTGACAGCCTCGGAGTGAAAGCTTTGCCACCTAGTAACGTGCGAGCGGATCCGGGTGGACGAGCAGTGCCTCGGTTTTTTCGGCGGAAAGCTCCAGCCCGATGCCGCTGACGAAGTAGTCCACTGCGTTGATGTAGCACTGGACACTGGCGCGCACTTCACGGCCACGCGAGGTGGGCCCACACGCAAACAGCGCGATATCGTCCGCGTACATGGCAACGCGCACCTCGACGGCCGTGGCGCGCGGCAGGTAGTCGGTGATGCGCGCAAGGGCAAGGTTGAACAGGAAGGGGCTCAACACGCTGCCCTGCGGCACCCCGGCATTCACCGAACGAGGCGCGCTGATCTCTCCGCCAATGCGAATGCGAAAAGTGCGGTCACTCAGGAATGCCTGAACATACCTGAGGAGGTTATCACTCACTCCCATGGCACAGAGCGCGTCCGTAATGGTTGAGTGTGGGAGCGAGTCAAAGGCACTCTTCACGTCGAGGAGAACCAGGTAGCCGGCATCGCCGCGATGTTTCGCCTCCTCGAGCAGGCCGACAGCGTCTGCGATGCAGTCAGCCGTGGCTCGATGGCTGCGAAATCCGCTCTGCTCGGCCGCCAGGAAATCGAGCGCAGCAGCGATCCACTGAAGCCGCCGAAGTGCCATGGCCTCGAACACCTTCCCAGCTGCCGACGTGAGGGAGACCGGCCTGTAGGACTTCGGGTCGGACGAGGGTTTTCCTTTTTTGTGCAAAGGAATAACCAGGGCTTCCCTCCACGAGGCCGGCAGCTCCCCTGTGCGCCAGACGGTGTTGTAGGCGGCGAGAAGCTGTGGGAGGAGGCTGCTGTCGATGTTTCGCAGCATCTGGTATGTGATGCCATCACTACCTGGTGCCGATCGGCGCTTGCGAGAGTCGAGCACGGTGCGGAGCTCCCGCATGGTGAAGTCCGCTGTGCACAGTTCCGCAATTTCCGCCACTATCGCCGGTGTGGGAAAATAGCGGAGTGGGGCGAAAAGTTCGGGCCTGCTGTGAGGTGGCAGTGCACGGGCGGTAACACCAGCGGGCGCAGCTGCCGAGACGCAAAAGGTGTCAGCGAGAAGCTCGGCCAGCTGAGATGTTGAGATGCCCAGCGAGACTGCTATGGACAGCGCCGGTGAGCGCGGAATCCTCGGTCTCAGGAGTGCCCGAAGAATGCGCCACGAACGCTTTTGGTAGCGCCGATCGTCGAGGGTTCGGCAGAGGCTGGACCAGCTTCCGTCGCGGCGATGGTGGGCGTGGCGGCGACAGACCGCGTCGATACGGTTGTATACAGTCCAGTCCTCTGCCTTCTCCGAGCGTTCGGCTTTGCTCTGAACGAGGCGACGAGCAGCCCGCAGGTTAAGGAGCTTCATGTCGGGGGCTGGAGTGCCGGCCGGAACACGACACACGACCGTAGCTGCAGACGCGCACGCAGCAATGTGGCCAAAGAAGTCACCCGCGACTGGCACTGAAGCACACAGTTCGCGGAATTGGGGCCATTTAACCACATCGTACACTCTTGTGTGCCGTGCACCGGCGTGAAGCGGCTCCAGGTAGATCGGATAGTGATCCGAGCCCTCGGTGTCGGGACTGCGGCGCCACGAGTAGTGGCAGTCGTCCGACACGAGAGAGAGATCGATGGCACTCCGCACTGCACCTCGGCGCACGAAAGTGTGGCTGCCGTCATTGAGGATGTGTAGCCCCGCAGTGAGAACAGCGTCCAATAGGTCCCTGCCACTCGGATGGACGCTTACACACCCCCAGGCCGTGTGATGAGAGTTAAAATCGCCACACACCACAACAGAGGTCACCGAGCCGCCCGACAAGCCGCACAACAAACTCGGGGTCCCATTCCCTCGGACGAGGCACATAAACACTGGCAACACACGTGTCCACTGCACCTACGCGCACCTTCACTGCCACACATTCGACGCCCGGGCTGAGAATGTCCGATACGTCGATCGCAGCTTGTGATAGTTGCGCGCGCACGTAGAGGGATGCCCGTGAACGTCCCTTGATGTGAGAGGCACTGTTGCAGTGGTGGCTGTGACAGGCGTTGAGCGTGCACGCCGTTGCGGCGTGGTATGACACGTAACCGTGCAGGTTAAGCTCTCCCTCGCGAACACGCGTTTCCTGGAAGGCCAGGACATCGTATTCGCGCTGGAGGAGCAAGAGAGAGAGCTCGGGGTGACGGCAGCGGAGGGAACGCACATTCCTTTGAAGTATCCGCGGCCTTGGCTTCTTCGGCGCACTAGCCATGTTGTACTAAGGATTGGTGGGCGGCCAGGGCCGCGGCGCACATCTCGCGAGCCGGGGAATCACACACCACCGAGTTTAGTAGTGCACGGAGAGCCGCAGCGAGCGCCGCCATCACCGTGTCCCTCGGATCGTCGGTAGATGTTGGAGCACTGCTGGGTGTGGTTGCAGAATGCCGAAGTGCCTGCAGCACCTGTTCTTGACGTCAGGGCGGCATCGGCGCGGCCTTTGAGGGCATCGCGGAAGGAGTGCCCTGGGCGGGTTGTGGGAGCTGCAAGAACGCCGCTCTGTTTGCCTTTGGCCGCGGTTTGGGCTTGATGAGCTAAAAGAAGGCACCCAAGAAGGAATGTGGTGGTTTACTTAAATTGGGCCAAATGAGTGAGCCCGAAGCCTTTTTGTGTCAATGCCGCTGTCAGACACGCACGCACGCACACGATGCATGCACAAACACACGCTTATACACACGTGATAAAGACACGCACATACGTACACACACGGACGTGCATGCACACGCGATACAGACACGCACACGCATAGTACACACGATCATACGCACGGGATACAGGCACGCACGCTCATACACATGCAATATAGATACGCGCATACATACACACGCGCGTACACACGTGTTACAGACACACGTGCGTGGACATGCGAACAGACACGCACGCACTTACATACACACGTGTTATAGACACACGTGCGTGGACATGCGAACAGACACGCACGCACTTACATACACATGCGCATACACACGCGATATAGACACGCACGCACATACATACATACACACGCGATACAGGCACGCACGCTCATACATACATACACACGCAATACAGACACGCACGCTCATACATACATACACACGCGATACAGACACGCACGCACTGTTACGAGCGGGTATTTGGATCCATCCCACCGTTGCCACCAGTTGTTACGAGCGGCGACGTTGGCCGACGCGGACTCGTGGGGTAGCGTGGAGCTGAGGGGCGGGAGTCGTACCGCAGGCCCAGGGACGTCCAGAACAGCAGGAAGCCGAGGCAGAGAGACCGGCGTTGAGGAAAACTTAACAGACGTTTATTTACATCATAGAGGACAGGATCATCAGAACGACATCTAGTCCAATCGATCCGTGCCGAGCAGACGCTCTGCTGCTCCTTAAATACGCTTCATTCCCAAGATAGGGAAACTCCTTAATCGGCAAATGTCCAATCACAAACGTGCATGTCTTTGAAGCTGCATAACTAGCAAACGTCCAATCACAAGCATGCATGCCTTTGGAGGGTCCGTCTCTTCGACACATAGGCAGGCCCGAGGCATGATGGCAGTTTGGCGTCCGAGCCATGGGGCGTCGCTACCGTCGAAACGATTGCAGCGAACCTGGTACGGGCGGGGATTGAAGGCCTCAGTAAGCCTAATTAAAATAAAATAACGCGGCCACGGTAGTACACAGTAGTAAATAAAAACGTGCTTCTGCATTAAACTATAACCAGCCACGAGTATTACAAGGCAAAGTTTTAAAGAAGTTTTGTAAACATGACTGTGCGTGGCTCCGCTAGGTACCGCCGCCATCACGCCTGCGCAGCGCACAAGCAGACGTCGCGCAAGCAAGCACGAGAGCGCATAGAAAACGCAAACTTTACCACCGCAGCGAGGAGCAGCGATGTCGCACCTTTATTGCGGCGTGAAGTGGTGCGATTCCTCGGGGAATGAAGGCGAACACTTCTTCAGAATCCCTGCTGACCACAGGTATTTATACTTTCACTATTATATATTTCCCAAGATGTTCGCAAAGTTTTGATTTGACTGTCGTTGACCGTTATGATTTGAAACTGCTGAATGAACAGCGAATTTTCTTGCTGCCATTCGTTGCTGCAGCTATCTGTTTGAGAAATGGTTACGATAATAAGTTAAAATTAGTGGGCGGGCTGCAGTTTGTGGCTCGACGCGCGTCACCTCTCAAAAGCGGAGCTGTTCGCTAGTTATGGTTGCTCACGTTAGTATATATGTGCGTGCCTCACTGCCTGACGTTACCTCTACTATCTCATGAAATCTAACCAATTCGGATTACCGTGTCATGCAACCGTGTCTTCAGGGTGTTTTTGTTACGTGTTACTTTAACTTATGCGTGCTAGTAACATTAACGGAGTGGGATAGTTGTTGTGCTCGCTGCAGCTGTTTTTTTAAGCGCTTTAATGCGTGCGTATACATCATGTCCGTGTAGTTTATGGGTGGTGCTCGCAGCCGACGAAAGTGTCGCTCGCAAAGTTATTGCGGAGGCCCCAGTAGCGAACTCGGGACACTGCCCTCAGATTCGAATGTGTGCTGCGGTGTTGCACAAGTGAAAACTACCGCGTTCCTCATCTGTGTGTCTGTTTACACACCGACCGCCTGCTCGGATTTTTGTCGCCGTAAATTGTCCTCATTCCTTCCCTTCGGCGTACCTTGCCGCGCTGCTCGACGGGGGACCTTGAACCAAGCGTGATACCCACCTGCCCCTTTTCGCTCTCGGGAAGCTACCGGAAACAGTTTCGCTTATCTCTTCATTACTCCCTCGTGATGCTTCCAACGGGCGAAGGCATGGCCAAGCTTTGGATGTTCATGAAACAGGCCGCGCTTATCGCGCGGGGCCACTTTTTTTTCCCCTCTCTAATCTGGACCCATCCCCACCGCCACCCTTTCACTTTTCTGTATTTTTTTTTTCAATGCGCTGTTTGCGCTTAGCGTTTACACACCATAATTCCTTATAAGCTTTCAATATCGTTTCGACTCGCAAAAGCAGTGGAAAAACAAGAACTCGATCGAGTTGTGTTTCATATATCAAGTTTTAATTCAGAGAATATTGTCGGGATATATGTAATTATCTGTAATTATAATTTAGTGGAGATTAAAAGCAAGCACATTTATTAAGCTTAGTGCCATGCCTTTAAAAGCTTGCAAGTGTATTTACTCTACCAGCTGTTTTTTCACCGTAGCGTGACTAAGTTCGAGTACTTTAATTGCAGACAACCAGTTTACTGCAAGCGAGTTGCCGTCCCTGCTGCTGAGACTGCCCCCCTAGTGTGGAAGGTAGGTGTACCGAACAAGGATCTGTTTCACCTTTCTGCTTGGAATGAAAGGGTACAGAATATTTGGTTGGTGGTGCCACTGTAATACTGCACGAATAGCTTGCAAAAAATAAAAACAAAGAGCGGTACTATTTTGTATTCTACACCTGCACACTCGAGCAGATTGTTCTCTGAAATTAGAACAGTAGGTAGAAATGCCACAGCTGTTTTTCAATTACCAGTGCTATGAGAACAATTGCTGTACGTAAACCTTAAATGCAGGAAATGTACTCTAGGGGGAAAAAAATGTTGTTTGCTTGCACTCACAGAGAAGCATTTTGCATGCTTTCCAGTAAGAATGTCTGAGTGCACTGTTTGCATGGTATGGATGAACTGATAGCATGCTGCACAAACGCAAAATGAAGAAACAGGGAGATAGAGCAGCGAAAATGGCTTTTGGCATCTCACAGTATAAATAGTTTGTACTCTGTCCTGTTTCCGTCCTTACTCCTCTAGTGTTTGTGGAGCTCGGTATGAGTTCACAACAAACCAACCTCCCTGCAAGAAAACTTTGTTGCGTGGTATAGATATCTTTTCTTTTTCTACATCAGTGCATAGACTCAGTGCTTTCTTTGTTGAGCTCATTCCATAGAGATGAAAACACTGAGTAGTTTTCCTCAGGCACATGTGAAAATTGCTCCATAAGTCTGTTGCTCAGTATTCACACGTGCAATGCAAAGTGAGGGTATTAAAATACCTGCTTGCCAGCCTTTTATAGCATATTTATTTCTTTTTCAACAGCCTCTTCGCCAAGCACAACCACAAGAAGGCCCACACCACCGTCACAGGTTTCACCAAGTGATGGTAAGTGCAAAAAGTGAGAGAGAGAATTATTGCAAAGTACACATCCTGCATCTGCATAAGGAAGCATGGACCAGTAGTCTTGATGTTTTCCTAGTAGATATGGACACCTAAGCCTGTGTAATATTGTCACAACCTATAATGTTGACAAAACCATACATATAGTTCAGGGCCTGCAACCCGTGATTTAGTTCACGCAATTATTTATATTTCAAATATAAGGTGGGTGCAGTTGGACCTACATAGTTCACACTGAAAATTGTGCTGTCCGATTTGTTGTGATGAGCGTAGCTCTGCGAGATAGGCCAGCGGAATATGATGCACAATCAAGGTGTGCATTCATGTAAATGTGGCTTATGCAGCCCAGATAGCTATTTATGAGATGAATAATTCAAAATCCTCCACTTTGTAAATGTCATTGCCTCTGTTCAACATTTCATGAAGTGTTCATTTTTGCAATGCTTTGTGATATTTCCTTAATCATGGATGATTCTTTGAAGATAAAATGCTTGGAATGTATAAATCAATTATGATTCCTGTCTCAGTCGCAGAATACACATTGCTTCCAATGAAAAATGGCATGGCAGCACATAGTGGTCCGTATATTAGTAGCCCTGTGATTGCGCCCTGATAGCTTAATCGTGATTTTTTTTTCTCTACAAGACTGATGAAAGCCTATACCTTCGCATTCTTCCATGTCTTTTTTTTTCAGCTGAGCCTAGTCCGAGCGGCCTCCAATTTCCAAGGAGGGCAGCAGCGCGGAGCAGATGCAAGAAACGCCAAGAAAGTGGGCGAAGAAAACGCAGCTCTGTGCACACCCTTCGCACCAAAAAGAAGCTGCTAACACTTCACTCACGAAGTGAAAGGTACCGCAAGGCAGTCGGTCAGATGAAAAAAAGGGACGAGGCGAGGCGAGTAACGCAGCAGGAGGTTTTAAACAAGCTTGAACCGGATTTGTCAAAGGACCTTTTTTGAACTGCTTAAAGCACGAATCAGGCTTGGTACTTTCCCCCCCAAAAAAAACATTGGTCCAAATGGATGAAACAATTCATTCTCAATTCACGCTTCCTCAGAGAAATGCTTCACTTGCCACACGTGCGGACACCCAGGTGCTGGCTGGCAGACATCCCAATGACACCTGGTATCATTCCAGGTGCCATGGATGCAATAGAATCAATCATTAAAGCTTGGCCTCTGCAAGACAAAGCATGCTGTCTTTTATTCGATTAAATAGCCTTGAAAAGACATTTGATGTACGATCAATCAAAAGATATAGTGATTGGCTACACATATGATGGAAACACAAGGACTTCTCGTGTGGCAAATGCAGCCATTCTAATGGCTGTGTCTGGCATATCGAGAATTTGGATGCAGCTAGTAGCCTTTGCAGTGTCCCGCAATGCAACGTCAGCTCTTGCAATGCACAAGCTGCTATTAGATGTAATTATGCAGCTTGAAAAAAAAAGGTCTTTTTTTTTCATCTATGATCAAGGGTCAAACAATGTCAGCCTGTCAAGAATGCTGATCCATTCTCTTAATGAACCATGTTTTACTGTCAACAACTGCAAACTATACTTCATGTTTGACATCCCACACCTGATAAAATGCACGCGGAATAATTTGAAAAAACACAAGCTCATGATTGGCTCCGAGGTTGTTGACTGGGCGTACATTGAAACCTTTTACAAAAATACTCGCAAATCACGCCTCTAACACACCAACTGAACATCTAAAAAAGAAAGATTGCTAAGGAAGCTCAAAGAGCAACATATCTACAAGATGCCCTTTGCTGACACACGGCCGCTGGATAAAAAGTGCGCTTTTTCATCCAGTGGCCGTGGCTGACATAAGAGTGAAGTATGCCACACAAGTATTCAGTGAATCTGTCTCTGTGGCACTCCCCACTCTCATTGCCATTCAAGAGCTTCCTCTTGATGCTAAATTTACAGCTCTGTTCACAGAAAGAATGGATAAGATTTTTGACAGCCAGAACAGTTCGACCCCAAAAAATCAGGATGATAAGTTGCGGTATGCAATGATTGATGGGTCGGAACACCGTGCTTCCCTTGAGTCATGCATCAGTTGGATTGCCCAATGGCACTTTGGTAGTCCTCGGGAGAAGCAGCCGCGCACTGTTAAAGGTTGGCAGATTAGAATCAAAGCCTTGTTGTTGCTGTGGACTGGTTTAAAAGAGGACTTTGATTTCACTCATCTTTTCACACGTTGATTGCAGCAAGACCCCTAGAAAACTTTTTTGGAATCATTTGTCAGAAACATGGCTGCAATGAGACACCAAATGTGTACCAATTCGTGGCGGCTCTAAAACATATTTGGATTGGCAAGCTCTTCAAGCTTTCGCAAGGAAACTGTGAGGTGACAACAATTGCTTTCCTCAACAACTTGGAGAGTGCATCTGCATTGTTGTCAACTATAGCAGCACACCAACCACAAGCCACAGCACGCAGCAGGCCTCTGATTCATCTGATGTGCAGGCATCTTCACAAGATGCGACCGACATGGTGTATGAAAATGTTGTGTACCATGTCGCTGGTACTCTTGTGAACAGCTTTCTTGAACTGAGGACTAGTGAGTGCATATGTGAGAGAACACTCCTTGAAGTGGATGGAGGCTCTCTCCATGGACGACACCAATTCTTTGCACTACTCAAGGAAAGTGGTGTACCCGAGAAACTCCTCGGTTCCATTGCAGTAACCTCTGAATCATGTCTGAATTACATAAAGGAATTAGATTCGGCCTTCAGACATGAAATCAACTACTGTGCACATTTTTCCAATGTGTGCAAAAATCTGGTGGAAAGGATGCCAATCCGGCAAGCTATTTTCTGTTCAGTTGGCTGCACTGAGAAATTTCTTAATATTCTGCCGCCACAAGGCTACATTGGCACATTACATTTGTAACAAAAACACACGAGAAACAAAGTCAAGGCACAGTGCTTCTGCCAGCAATAACGTAAAGTAGCAGGCTAAATTATCCTGTGCCTTTCTAGAACATGATTATGTAAATTGGATTTCCAGTGCAGCCTTCTGCACCCATTTTCCTATCCATTTTTTAGATGTGTTGCACTATTTCTTTTTTTATGTGTATATGTACGTATTTTTATGTATATATGCATATTTTATCTAGGTATATATTTATATATGTGTATTTATAATTCTGCTGTGGTTGTATGTAATGCATTGACTACTTTTGCTCCTGCTGCGTTACTTTTGTATTATACAAGTTTAACCGACTAACTTTTTTTTTTGAAGCCTTGTGTGCCCCTATCAGCATGAGTATTACAACCAGAGGTTCTGGATTGCTTTAGTATTGGGAAATGCCAACACTTCCCAAAATGCACTGGAAAACCCTGCTCGTTCTGCTTTCTTTCTGTTTGCTTGACATGGTTTGGAAGGCAATCAAACATCCAGCCTCCCAAAAAATGCCAAAATTTATATAATACTGACGACTCGTTTTACACTGAAGCAGTCTTTACAAACAGTAACAGTGTGATTAATTCACAATGAACGTTGCAAAATAGGTTGATTAATAAAAAATGTGGAGGTTTTATGTCCAAAAACCATGCTACGAATATGAGGCATGCAGTAGTGGAGCACTTCAGATATTTTGAGCACCCTGGCGTTTTTTTAACGTGCACCTAAATCTAGGCAGATGGGCCTCAAGCGTATTGCATCCATTGATATGCAGCCGGGATTCAATCCCACTACGTTCGGGCCAGCAGTTGAGCACCGTAACCACGAGACCACTGTGACGGGCCACGAAGGTTGAAGCATGCATGAATTCAGGTGCTCGCCAAGTCCAAAAGATTTTCAGCACCCAGGGGCTCTGTCACTTTTCTATTACAAACCTCTGGTCATGACTGTTGTGCCACTGCAAAGAACTGATGGTGTCAGCTATTCACAGGCATAAAAGATACATTGATGAAGTGCTCAGCTCTGTGAGGATTCCAGAGGGGTTTGTGCAGAAGCTGCGACTCGGTTGACATGCATGTTAGTTTGAAATAGAAGCATGCATCCATACTCACTGAAACTATTCACAACGTACTGTTTGTGTAGAGCAACTGTGTTTCTTGTTTAACTAAACTCTGCAAACTCCGACATTCCACTTCCTGAACCAACGAATGACAAGCGATGCAGTTCTAGTTAATGACACATTATGATGAAACTGTGCAGCGTTCCCCATCTGCAATTTAAGTACTGCTCAGAAAATCTTCTGACATTGTGATGGATCCAACATGATACCTGGTAGAAAAATAATAGGGAAGCTGCGTTCAACTTTGCACTTTACTCTACTTGTTCTTTGATAAGATGCTTATCTTCGTGTATATTTCATGTTCCTTGAGTATTTTCGCACCACTTCCAACTTGACTAATGGCCTGTGATCATTCCTGTTGTTCACCAGTCACAACCACAATGTTTCCACAAATTACAAAGGTCACCTCTGCAAAGGAGTCTAGACCATTCTTCGTTGCGTTTTTCTCCCTTTATTACTTGAAAATTAAAGCATCGCGTGTCTTGTTCACATCACGTGAGCTTGCCTGCAACACATTTACCTGGAGGAAAACATGATCAGGGATAGCTGAGCCAAACGGTAGATTTGTCTCACTGCTTTTACAAAATAATATGCTGTAGCACTGCAGCATATTATGACATTGATCTACTTATGCTCCATGGGTTCGTCTACATGAGCCAAAGGCTATGACTGTTAGGTGCACTTTCTGTGTACATATATGCAAAAGTATGTGTGTGTGTGTATGTGCAAAAGGGAGTGACACAACGCAGGGCAATAAAAAAAAAGTACAGGAAAGGGTGTTTTTCCTATACCCCTTGTTTTCTTCGGCTTGCGTTGCGTCATTATCTTTTGCACAGTATGCACCAAACATTCGAACAAACTTGTTTTGTTATGATATATTTCAATGCGCGGGATTGTTTCGCTTCATGCTGCTAGTCATAATCTGTACAACTCGTATGTGTACACTTTATTACGCTGATGTAGCACTTAATATGCTTACCCTGCTTATGTGATTGTATTATGCTGTATTATGCGTTTTCGTATCCTATTTATATTGTACGCGTGCTCGATGTACGCATTCCTGTATTCAGTTTTACCACAGCAGTATTTCGAATCTTTTTCGTTTCTTTTGTTATTGTTACCGATATTATAGCCCAATATTGCCTAAACGTGCAGCAATTTACGTTTCCTTCAATAAAATGTCATGTGAAGAAAGTTATATGCGCTTTTTGCTTCTCGAGCGAGCGCCGAAAGCGGCTGCTATGCAGCTGCGACGGCGCCGCTCGCCACCATTCGCCATGCTACCACAGAGGCTACAACGAAGCAGAAAAACAACTACACACATTACGTACGTACATCGGCAATAAGAGAGAAGACAGTGCAGTAGCAATTAGTGCGCAAACGCTCGAACCGACGTCGCGGCCGCGGGGCCGGCGGCACCACGAGCGAGGAAGCGACCGCGAACGGGCGCGGCCATATTGGATTTTTTCCTTTCGGATTGGCTCGCCTCCAGCAGAAATCCAAAATCCAGTCAATCCCCGCCGCTCCAGGAACCGCCACCGTCGCCGGAAGCGGAAAAACGTCCCCATTGCCCTATGGGTATGTCACTCCACTG
>NC_051178.1:45599587-45642103 GCF_013339695.2 Rhipicephalus sanguineus | reverse complement strand
TTGCACTACTCCAGGAAAGTGGTGTACCCGAGAAACTCCTCGGTTCCCATTGCAGTAACCTCTGAATCATTGTCTGAATTACATAAAGGAATTAGATTCGGCCTTCCAACATGAATCAACTACTGTGCACATTTTTTCCAATGTGTGCAAAAATCTGGTGGAAAGGATGCCAATCCGGCAAGCTATTTCTGTTCAGTTGGCTGCACTGAGAAATTTCTTAATATTCTGCCGCACAAGGCTACATTGGCACATTACATTTGTAAACAAACACACGAGAAACAAAGTCAAGGCACAGTGCTTCTGCCAGCAATAACGTAAAGTAGCAGGCTAAATTTATCCTGTGCATTTCTAGAACATGATTATGTAAATTGGATTTCCAGTGCAGCCTTCTGCACCCATTTCCTATCCATTTTTTAGATGTGTTGCACTATTTCTTTTTTTATGTGTATATGTACGTATTTTTATGTATATATGCATATTTTATCTAGGTATATATTTATATATGTGTATTTATAATTCTGCTGTGGTTGTATGTAATGCATTGACTACTTTTGCTCCTGCCTGCGTTACTTTGTATTATACAAGTTTAACCGACTAACTTTTTTTTTTGAAGCCTTGTGTGCCCCTATCAGCATGAGTATTACAACCAGAGGTTCTGGATTGCTTTAGTATTGGGAAATGCCAACACTTCCCAAAATGCACTGGAAAACCCTGCTCGTTCTGCTTTCTTTCTGTTTGCTTGACATGGTTTGGAAGGCAATCAAACATCCAGCCTCCCAAAAAATGCCAAATTTATATAATACTGACGACTCGTTTTACACTGAAGCAGTCTTTACAAACAGTAACAGTGTGATTAATTCACAATGAAGCTTGCAAAATAGGTTGATTAATAAAAAATGTGGAGGTTTTATGTCCAAAAACCATGATACGAATATGAGGCATGCAGTAGTGGAGCACTTTCAGATATTTTGAGCACCTGGCGTTTTTTTACGTGCACCTAAATCTAGGCAGATGGGCCTCAAGCGTATTGCATCCATTGATATGCAGCCGGGATTCAATCCCACTACGTTCGGGCCAGCAGTTGAGCACCGTAACCACGAGACCACTGTGACGGGCCACGAAGGTTGAAGCATGCATGAATCAGGTGCTCGCCAAGTCCAAAAGATTTTCAGCACCCAGGGGCTCTGTCACTTTTCTATTACAAACCTCTGGTCATGACTGTTGTGCCACTGCAAAGAACTGATGGTGTCAGCTATTCACAGGCATAAAAGATACATTGATGAAGTGCTCAGCTCTGTGAGGATTCCAGAGGGGTTTGTGCAGAAGCTGCGACTCGGTTGACATGCATGTTAGTTTGAAATAGAAGCATGCATCCATACTCACTGAAACTATTCACAACGTACTGTTTGTGTAGAGCAACTGTGTTTCTTGTTTAACTAAACTCTGCAAACTCCGACATTCCACTTCCTGAACCAACGAATGACAAGCGATGCAGTTCTAGTTAATGACACATTATGATGAAACTGTGCAGCGTTCCCCATCTGCAATTTAAGTACTGCTCAGAAAATCTTCTGACATTGTGATGGATCCAACATGATACCTGGTAGAAAAATAATAGGGAAGCTGCGTTCAACTTTGCACTTTACTCTACTTGTTTCTTTGATAAGATGCTTATCTTCGTGTATATTTCATGTTACCTTGAGTATTTCGCACCACTTCCAACTTGACTAATGGCCTGTGATCATTCCTGTTGTTCACCAGTCACAACCACAAATGTTTCCACAATTACAAAGGTCACCTCTGCAAAGGAGTCTAGACCATTCTTCGTTGCGTTTTTCTCCCTTTATTACTTGAAAATTAAAGCATCGCGTGTCTTGTTCACATCACGTGAGCTTGCCTGCAACACATTTACCTGGAGGAAAACATGATCAGGGATAGCTGAGCCAAACGGTAGATTTGTCTCACTCTTTTACAAAATATATGCTGTAGCACTGCAGCATATTATGACATTGATCTACTTATGCTCCATGGGTTCGTCTACATGAGCCAAAGGCTATGACTGTTAGGTGCACTTTCTGTGTACATATATGCAAAAGTATGTGTGTGTGTGTATGTGCAAAAGGGAGTGACACAACGCAGGGCAATAAAAAAAAAAGTACAGGAAAGGGTGTTTTTCCTATACACCAATTTCACAAGGAGGCTGCCATTTTTAAAGCTCGCCACCGCCGCAGCGCCGTCTAGCGTCTGCGATGTTTCGCCGCCCTTCCGGTGTGTGGGGTTCCGCGGCGGTGTATAAGCTATCGCTGTTCTTCGCGGTACACGGGCAAAACAGAGCAACGCTTCGCGAGTGTAAAGGCGCTGGTAAATAATCGCTAAGCTGTCAGCTTCAAAATGGCTGAAACAGCAAGCAGCGGCGGCCCACGCGACGTACCCGCAGCAGTGCCGACGATGAGTAGAATGCCAATGCAGTTCTTAAGCAGCATCTGTATGTTTTGTTATAAGCTGACCCTCGGTGTGGTTCTTGGAATATGCGCTATAAGAGAGCGTTAAATTCAGGACAACTCTCAAAGTAATCGGAGAAACGTAAATGGAGACGAGCGAACATGTAGGCCATTGTCCGGCTGCGCGCTGGTGCGCGCATTAATGTTTAAGATGACTCTCGGGTTTCCGAGCCGTGATTATGCAAGTTAAAAGTAACTATAATCCCCAACAGACCATTTGGTTCCGCTTAGCACGTCGCAATACAATGTTCATGGAACGACAGGAGCACAAACACCGATGCCTGTGTTCATTCGTGTCGCCGTCGTAGTTAAAAGCTTGTGGCCTCTGATCGTTGCACAAGATAGGAAACAATGTACGACGGGTGAGCTCAAAATTCGGCGTAGAAACAACACGATGATAAAATGAAATAAGCCTGTTGCACATCTGGAAGCATGACATGGCGTAAGTTCGCTTCGGCGCGAGCCGCCGCCACTAGCGATAGGCCGAAAAGGGCGCTTGCTTTTGGTAACATTATTGTCAATTTGTTTTCTGGCGAGTATTTGAGAAGCATTACGACAAGCGCACGTGTCCAAGTAACGACCTGGCTTTAAACGAACCTGGGCCCGATTATTCACGATACCCAGGTTGTCGCGCGAAAAAAAGAAAAGGTGCGGTTGTCATAACGCTACCTTAGTTATCGTCACAAAATTGTCAAGTCGGGAAAGAACATGCTCTCGACGAAACGTTCGAGACGCGTACCTGCGCCAAAGCACACATGTCATGCAGGCCTTTCTGTCATGTAGATTGGAAAGTGCTAATTCGATAACCTCGAAATTGCACGCACAAAGATGGAACATTTTCTAGCCGCAGGCATTGTAAATCATGTGCTGTAGCATAGGAATCAGAGAGGTTGATGTTATGAGAGAACAACTCTTGGCCAAACATTTTGTGTATTAATCGTCAGCCTTGACATTGGTTCTCTTTGGTGCAGATGATAAAGTGTACCAGCACCCAAGCACAATCACAAGCTGGTTTGATGACTTGAAAATGTGGCCATAAGTGAAGACACCACATATAATATACCATTTGCGGGAGAAGGCGTGCGACCTGAGAGAAGCGAAGTCATTTAAAAGCATTGTGCACTTCGCATGCCTTGGCTGCCAGTCCTTCAGGCTTCCGTTGCTGTTGCCGCAGCCAAACACAGCGCAATGGTAGCTGGGTAACCTGTCCTCGTCCATCATTTCGATTTGCGGCAGCACAATTGCTTCAGCGCGCCGAAAAATGGAAACACGCTGACCTCTCACGCACCACGCAGTGCAAAACTCGGGAATCCGCACACACCAGCGGCAGCGGTCGGCCGAGGTGGAGAGAGAGAAAGCGGTGAAAATATACCGGTTCGAGGCTACGCTCCTCCTCTCCGTGAAAACGGTCTATACCCCTTGTTTTCTTCGGCTTGCGTTGCGTCATTATCTTTTGCACAGTATGCACCAACCATTCGAACAACTTGTTTTGTTATGATATATTTCAATGCGCGGGATTGTTCGCTTCATGCTGCTAGTCATAATCTGTACAACTCGTATGTGTACACTTATTTACGCTGATGTAGCACTTTATATGCTTACCCTGCTTATGTGATTGTATTATGCTGTATTATGCGTTTTCGTATCCTATTTATATTGTACGCGTGCTCGATGTACGCATTCCTGTATTCAGGTTTTACCACAGCAGTATTTCGAATCTTTTTCGTTTTCTTTTGTTATTGTTACCGATATTATAGCCCAAATATTGCCTAAACGTGCAGCAATTTACGTTTCCTTCAATAAAATGTCATGTGAAGAAAGTTATATGCGCTTTTTGCTTCTCGAGCGAGCGCCGAAAGCGGCTGCTATGCAGCTGCGACGGCGCCGCTCGCCACCATTCGCCATGCTACCACAGAGGCTACAACGAAGCAGAAAAACAACTACACACATTACGTACGTACATCGGCAATAAAGAGAGAAGACAGTGCAATAGCAATTAGTGCGCAAACGCTCGAACCGACGTCGCGGCCGCGGGGCCGGCGGCACCACGAGCGAGGAAGCGACCGCGAACGGGCGCGGCCATATTGGATTTTTTCCTTTCGGATTGGCTCGCCTCCAGCAGAAATCCAAAATCCAGTCAATCCCCGCCGCTCCCAGGAGCCGCCACCGTCGCCGGAAGCGGAAAAACGTCCCCATTGGCCCTATGGGTATGTCACTCCACTGACATAGGTCACTGCCCCCAGGATGGCATGCCAGGGACCACTGCACTCTCACTCTCCACGTCCGAACAGTTCGGAAGAAAAAGGGGGGGGGGGCAATGCCACCTCGGGGAACTGATAATCCTTTTACGAGCAAAGGCACCAGCTTCAACCAAAAGCACACTCGATGCAAATACGCGTCCCACGGAGGCGACCCGCGCGTAGCTGCCAGCTTCCCGCCGAAGCGCTCAGTTCAGGGAAAAGACAGCAGGTGTAGGTGTCTAATCCGTTCTCCGAAATGAGGGGGGGGGTGGAGTCCAAGAAGCAGGAAAACTCGTTTGGAGACAGCTGGCCCAGGACCTTCGTATCTGCTTTGTAACAGCACATATACACACGCGATACAGACACGCACGCTCATACATACATACACACGCGATACAGACACGCACGCTCATGCATACATACACACGCGATACAGACACGCACGCTCATACATACATACACACGCGATACAGACACGGACGCACATACATACATACACACGCGATACAGACACGCACGCTCATACATACATACACACGCGATACAGACACGCACGCTCATGCATACATACACACGCGATACAGACACGCACGCACATACATACATACACACGCGATACAGACACGCACGCACATACATACACACGCAATGCAGACACGCACGCACATACATACACACGCTATGCAGACACGCACGCACATACATACACACGCTATGCAGACACGCACGCACATACATACACACGCGATGCAGACACGCACGCGCATAAATACACACGCGGTACTGACACGCACGCACATACACAGCGATACAGAAACGCACGCGCATGCACAAGTGATACAGAGTATACAGACACGCACGCGCAGGCGCACGCATAAACATACGTGCGTACACGCACAAACACCGCGAATACACAAACGCACGCACATGCACTAACACGTTAACACGTGCGCACACGCACATACAAACGCAGGCGCACATATGCGCACATACAAACACGCATACACCTGCACACACCCGTACACACACGCCTGGAGGGTTGATGCCTGGAGGGTTCATGGCGGGCGTGAGGAGCTGAAAGCGCGCGAAGTTTGCTTGCGCTCGCTTCTCGTGACGTCAGGGTCACCTGACTGGGAGCTATCGCGCGTCGCAGCCATTCAGCGTTGCGGATGCGCCGGCTCCGCGAAAGAGAGGGTGAAAAAAGAGGAGGTTGACGGCGCGGCGAGGATGAGCCGGCGTGGATAAAGGAGCGTCGCTACTTTCCAAAATCAAGGGGCTTTACGCCACCATACCAGCTCTCGAGGCCTATAAGCGCCTGCCGTCTCTGAGTCCTGCCAGCGGTAAAGGGTGTGTATATAACGCTCGCCGTTAGCTACCTGAAGGATCTACGTCTTGTGGCGTAGTAGTTAGCGCCACGCGCTGCGGAGCGAGAGGTCGCATGTTCGATTCCGCGCTTCAGAAGCATTTTTCTGAATTATTTTTCTTTGGGACTTTTATGTATATATACGTACTTATACATATACGGTGCATGGCGGCGGTGACTGCAAAAACCAGCCGAGACTGTCCATATAATTGCTATCGCAGTAGAACAGGCCTCTGTACGTCCGGCGCTTTGTTTACGCACTGAATACATTGCTTACGCTGTGCGGTGCCTGAAGCATGCAGTGTATGCATGGTTGGCTGGCGCTTTACCCGAGTCACGGAGCGGTGCGGGGGGTAATCGCAGTTCTACGTATTATCGGGAGTCCTACATCAACGGTGATGGCCTTCGACATTAAAGAAAAGAGAAGAGGCCAACGTGGGCAGTGCTAATGCTGTGGTTGCGCGTGTCGAAAGGCGGTAACCCCCCCCCCTTCTGCCGTTTTCAATTGTCTTCATGCTCAAGCAAAAATTAGGGGTTCCGCGGCACTCTGGAAAAGCCGTTGGGGTTCCCCAAGGCCAGAACATACCATGACAATGTTTAGCGGAGGAACGGGCATCTCGAGCTGCTGCTTCCTGTATCCTTGACAAGTCCCTTTTGTCATGAGTTCTTATGGGCAAATTCTGCGAAGGCACAGCAGTCTTCTTCAGTCGTCTTCGATTAGGCGTCCACACTTTGGGGTTGAGAATTGAAATGAAATCCTCCATTTTTACGTGCCACAGTGACAATCTGATTTGAGGCATTACAGAAAAGCACATTTCGACTACCTTGGTGGTAAACGAGCATCCAATGTGCGGTACCGAAGCGTTTTATTTAATTCCGCCTTCATAGAAGTACAGCTGCCATGGGTAGGAATAAAAATAGATTAATTTCTTCATTCGTTCAAACAAAGTGCTAACGCACACTTACACAATCACTCTAGATGAGACTGTTGAAAACCAGTGATAAAGCTAATTAATACCATAGAAATGATTGATGCTCGAAAGAAACAATAGCTCTCATGACAACATTAAACGTGTATGGACAACAGGTACACATTACCAGAGGCTAAGGCTGAAAACTCTGCAACTTCCTCCTAGTACCCATGCCTGAGGATGAAGTCGCACATTCTTTGGAATCCTCGCGAGATTTCGTCACAAATTTTCTTCTTAAAGAGCAGGTCAAACTCAAGGAGCAACTGAAAAGAAAGACCACAATGTTTACCACAGATGTCAAAAATAAAAAAGAGAGAGAGAGAAAGGATAGGAGCGTACTGATTGTTCCGCGGCCAGGAATGGATACTCCAAAAGCGCCTGCGGGAGCGTCATGCATTGCAGCCGATCATGGCGCTCTTTTGCCGTGGCGAGCAGGCGAGGCCGAAGCTCAAAATCTTCTGCAGTGGAGGCATTTTCCATCAGCCATTCATGATGCCGCTGACACGCCTCTGCGGTCTCCCCATAAATAATGAGGTCAGAATTGTCCTGCAACATGTGAATCAAGGGACAGCATTAGTGGTGTACACCAAGCAAAGTCAAACAAAAATAGGCTTAGAAATGCGCACCAGTGATGACATTTCACCAGCACTCTTCACACAGCACATTAAAGAATGTTGCGCCGAGGTAAATATATAGTAAGGAAACACTTACGGACAGCCGGCACAGCTTCTTAGTAGCCGTATCTTCCACCGGCACCCTCGGCCTCTTGGGTGTGCTCAGGGCCTTCATCAGCTCCATTTCATGTGATGCGTTTTGTGCCTTTTTTCTACTATTCTTAAATTTGTTTTTCAGAGCAATTTTCCATGACTCCTGCGAATTGCATGAAAACAAAGGTAGAAATGAGACTATTTTCTCATTAACTTCGGGCATGAATTCCAGTTAGCTCATTAGCTCTGTTCGAAAGCAAAAAACTGCAAAGGTCTTTTATAAAACCTTGCATGTTTTCTATGTTGTTTTCTGCTGCAGGATCTGTGGATGACAATAAGTTGCCATTCCACAAACTTTCCTCCACCTTGTGAGTTTACAGAGAGTTGTATCTGCCATACTAGACAGGTACTACAGTGAAAAAGTGGCACCAACCAAAAGTAATCATTAAAAGTAAAAACTTTTTGTACCTTATAAAAATGTAAAACCCTGAAGTTTCGTGTCCCACTCGGACACTTCTTTAGGGGTGACTAGAGGGCACCAGACAGCAGCAGAGTTTATTGCCCTCCAATCACACCTGAAGAAGGGTCCGAGTGGGACCCGAGACGGTCGGATTTTACATTTTTATAAAGTGCAAAAATTTTTTACTTTTAATGATTAGTTTGGTCGGTGCCTCTTATTCACCGTTAATCTCGTCCCAACCAGACAGAACTGTCAAATGTTCACCTTTAAGACAGGTACTGTCACACTCTGAGAAGCACTTTTTCTTAACTCGAGAACTCTTTGCCTAATAAAATAGGACAATAGAAAAATGGAATCTTTGTATTTTGTTAACAGCATGTTTCAATAGTTCAATACTTCAACTTGAGTTTTCATGATAATAACGTAAGCTATTAGGAGCCATCTCAAAGATGTAAGCAAAGGGATTGGAGAAACGTCATACAAAATACTCCGTTTTTCCAATGAGCGTCTCAACGAGTCGGTTTACGCTATTTGGCATAGGCGCTGCATTTTCTGTGGTCTTACCTTAAATGCCTAATTCTCATAGCTATTAGGGGTTACCAACCGCGGTGGTCTAGGGGTTATGGTGCGTGACTGCTAACCCGTAGGTCGCGGCGGCCGCAATTCGATGCCCGTGTGCTTATATTTAAGTTTTATAGCACCACGTGGTCGATATTTTTGGAGCCCCCCACTACGGCGTCTATCTATATCGTGGTTCTGTGGGGCGTTAAACGCAACAATTATTATTAGCTCTTGGAGGTGCCGCCTGTATCGTGTTCCTACAGTAATTCGCTGTGTTTGATACAGAACCGCTTTTCTATTTTACTTATATTCGTTTTTCTTTCTTAGTCTGCTCTAAATATTTTTACTGTTACTAATCACAGGTAATCGGAGCTTCAGTGGCAATATAGTGTGAATAGCGGCGGTGTCCTGCGGCTCTTTATGCAACTATAGAACACGTCTGACACGTTTTCTGGGCTTCAGATGTTCTTTCATAAAAGAAAATTTTTTAAAGATCGCGCATTACTGAGTACGTCACTAACGAACGTTTTACGCCAGGAGATAACTAGAATATAAAAGTAATTGCAGTTTTATGGCCTCTACGTAAACACGATGCGTCGCAAAGAATGTCGCTACCACCGTTCTCGCTGACGCACACCTGTCCGGTGATCGGGTATTGCGAAAGCTGTGATACGTGTACGGGCAACGTAGAACTAAACAACGGCATTTGCACCATTGTGCGGAGGCTTCTTATTGAAGTTCTTGTGATTAGATGGCAGCCCGCTAGCTGGTCGGCAAGCAGAGTATCAACTCCACCCAATTACAAAGGCGGTAAGCAAAAACCGTTATCAGCGAAGTGTATAAAGAGGTGTCATGATAAGCAGCTAAAGCAACCTCAATGACTTGTTTCGGAACGAAAGTAATATACCTTGAGCAAGAAATAAAAAAAAACTTTTGAGATACTAACAGACATTTCATTAAAATGAATCAAAATTGGTCTCAGTTAATAAACTTTCAAGCGAACATTTTTCTGCATCGGCGTTTAATGCTCCATTACCGTATATACAGATATAGAATAACAAATTTCCGAATGTCTTGAAGTATCTTAAGATACGATTGGAATGTATCGTATTGGATACAATCGGTGTTGTGGTATCTTGTATCTGTATCTCAAATACTTCTTGCCGGAGTATCTTGTATTGTGTCGCGATACAATTTCAAAGTATCTTTGCCTAGCCCTGTCTGCCGTTGTGAGTGCGGCCACATGTCGAATGAGTCCTAGCTTCTGAGACAGTTCACCGCTGAGAGTTGTTGGCACGCGTTCTTGCACAACGAAAAAATGTGCCTGAGCAGAACCGTGTTTGCTTGTAGCTTACAGGGTCACTCTTCCTATAGCTTTTTTCTTCTGTCCGAAAAACGTGTTAAGCAATGTGTTGCTTGCTTCCGGTTGCGTACTTGTAACTGCTTTCAGTTGCTTGAGCGAAATCACTGAACAGTTCGCTCCTGTGTCCAAGTTGCAGAGCACTGGCTTGACCTCAATTTCAATCTCGGCCTTCCAAACTCCACTTGTTTGCGTGGGGGTCGGCGAGACAGCATGAAGAAAGTAGTTTTCTTCGCATTCTAGTCTATCAACTGTTCGAGCCTTCGTCTATGTCGCGTTCCTCTTGCTTGGCTTCTTTCACCGACAGACGCTCGCAAAGTGGTTGCGTTTCCCGCACTGCTTGCATTTCTTGCCTTCTGCGGGGCAGGACTGATTCTTGTGGAACGCGTAGCCACATTTCGTGCATGTTTTGTCGTTTTGCACAAGGGGCAGTCCGGGTTTTTGTCAGCGTTGCCGTGACTTCCTTCGGTCGTTCTGTGTATCTCTTCGATTTGCTCCTTGCTTCGTTCTCTCGTGCGACAAATTTCGACGAGCTTGTGGAAATCTGGGTTGTCGTTGAATAACTGGCTTTGTAGACGCTTGTCTTTTATACCTATGATGATGCGACTCTTCAACATTCTCTCTTCAAGTTGCCCATACGCGCAGTTGCGAACCAGCGTTCGGAGTTCTGTGAGCCATTCATCGAAACGCTCTCCCGGCTTTTGATCTACAAAGTCGCGGTACGCGAGGTTGACGACGGGCTTGCAGTGTTCTTCAAATTTTTTAACAGCTTGTCTACGTTGTTACGGTCCGCTTCGTCTTCAAAGTTAAACGTGCGGTAAATCCTCCGTCCCTCTTCTCCAATTATGACGAGAAATGTTGCCGCTTGAACTTCTTTAGGCTTACCGGAGAGTCCAGTCGCTGTGGCGTAGAGTTTGTAGTCGCTCTCCCAAAGTTTCCATGCTACCCAAAGATCTTGCGTCGTATCCAGGGGCTTTGGTGCTGGGAGCAAAGACGTGACAGTTCCTACTGTTGCTGTAGCTATGGCAAGGCTGCACGGGTGCGTAGCTGTCCGGCGAAGACGTCTGGTTAGGCCAACGAAGCTAGGCCTACTTCGTCGGGTCTTCTGACACCATGTGGGACGCTGAGCGAGCCAGCGCGCAAACAGGACGCGTTGATGGCTGACAACAAAAGAACGTTTATTCAGTCAGTGTATGGCCGAGGAAGGGGAATGGCGCTAGTAGCGCTAGCGAGGTGGCTGGCTTTGAACCCTCAAAACAAAATGTTGCTAAACCTGTTCTAACATCAACCACCAAGTGGTACACATTCCAGAGACAAAAGGTTAGGCACGAAGACACAAACATGTCGTGAATTTTGTGAGGTCCTGAATGGATGATAATCACATTATTAAAAATATGGAAATTCTGCCAACAGCCAGATTACTGGTAAGCTTTGGTTATTCAACACAGAGTTAGATCATGGAAATGACTATTGGCACTCCCAGACAGATACTACATTTTGTTGCTCTTGTAGTACTTCCAAATGCCACTTCAGTGTTAGTCTGTACTTGCCTCAAATATTGCGTTTTATTTATCCGGTAGTCTCATGGATGAAGCAGCAGTGTTGTTGAGGTGAACAGGTCTGGTTCAACAGGTGTTGAGTGATCAGCCTGTGTTGTCACACCCAACTGGATGTCTGGGCTTATGTACGTCGCAAAATGCTGAGGCAGTACCGGCTTTTGGCAACACAGCAAGCTGCCAACACAAGTTTCCCCAAAAGTCGACGTTGCAGGCACTGCCCTCATGTTCCGCAGTTGCCTTGCAAATGGAGGTGGTGCATGTGTTGCTAACGTCTCTCCAAATTTCATAGCAGCCAGCTGTACTTCATCAGCACGTCTTGGTCTTTCACGTGCTTCATACTGCCTTGAGCGAGTAGGGTGCTCAAGTCCACCAGGTCTCGGAGCCCTCCAGGCAACTTCGTCAACACCGCACGCCGAGATTTTGTCTCCTCGTGGACGTCTCCATTGTTGTGGTAATTCGGTGCAAGAAAGCTCAGGCGGTGCCTCATTATAACCGTCCTCCTTCAGCAGCAAAACCACCTTGAGTAGCCCCAGAATGTGGTGGCAGGCACCCTTCTCCCTAGCTGCATATTCACATGTGCAACTGTTGATGTTACCGTCACGACAGAAAGCAGCAGACACTTTGTACGCGGGGGCTGTCTTCTTCTGGCTTTTATAGCAGAGTGCACGTACACAAATGAGCGTTGAGTCACTAAAAAAAAGATGGTATTCATTATCGTGGTATATGCAGTAGCTGTTTCCGACACTTCCACATGTCACTGAAGAAATCACAGAGTGCAATGGTTGATGTGATTCTATATTATTCCTGGTATAGGGGTATGAGAGAGGAAAAGGAGGGAAAATGGGGGAAGAGTGCTCGATAACTGCCTCTGTGTAGGATACCTCAACCAAAACACTCGTGGGGGGGGGATGAAGGAGAAAGAGAAGAGGATGAGGTAGTGATTGAAGCGGAGGCGGGAGAGAAGCGCCCGGTCTACCGTGTCGAGCGGCTTAGAACGGCAAACCAGACGCCTCCCTCCCGCCTCCGCAACACGAGCAAAATGCAACGCGCGAACCTGATCGAGCGGCTTTTCTGAGCCGCTCGATCAGGTTCGCGCGTTGAAGGAAGGAGTTCAGGGCCACAAGAGCGCCAAGGCGGCGATCCTCGTAGCCGGTGGGGAACAGGAAGTCCTGTAGGGTTACACAGGGCAGGCCGTGGCAGTGGTACTCAGTTTTGAGCCGCTTCCGAGCGTCGACAAGGGCGGGGCACTCGCAGAGGAGATCTGCAACTGTTTCTACCGCACCGCAATCGACGCAGTTCGGTGCAGCCGCGCCATGGAGACGCTGTTTACGTTCCGGGGGGGGGGGGTGATTCTTAAAAGGAAGAAGGAAATGAAAATGGAAATTGGGTGTGGAGTGCACGATAACTGTCTCTCAACTGAGGACACCTCCGCGGGCCACGCCGAACCGGTCCTCAGGGTGAGGAGGAGCGCGCGATCGCGGCGGGAGAAGCCAGTTGCAGGAAGGGGAGGTGGGGCGTGTCCAGCGGCGATCCGCGCGTCGGGATACTCGCATCAACTCACAGTGAAAGTTGATGCGCGCAGAGTCAAACGATGTTGCGTAGTCCGTGAGCGGGGTCGCGCTGGAGTGTGCTCGCTTCGCGAGTTCGTCCGCCGCCTCGTTGCCCGCGATGCCGACGTGGAATGGTAGCCATTGCAGGACCACGTCGCAACCACTCCGACGAATTGCCAGGAGTTTCTGGGAGACGCGCTGGGCGAGCGGAGGGCCGCGGTCCTCCATCGCGAGTTGGCGCAGGGCTGCCCTGGAATCGCAGAAGATGGCTGCGCTAGTGACCGCCGGAGACTCGCGAAGGAGATCGGCAGCTAGCTGTAGACCCACCATCTCGGCAGTGGTAGAGGAGGCGCAGTAGCTCAGGCGTCTGTGGACGTCAGTGGCGAACTCGGGGGCGACAAAGGCTGCTGCAGCAGAGTGGTCCTGCAGTACAGAGCCGTGGGTGAAGACGTGAGTCCTGCCGGCGAGGTCCTCGTGCATCCGCGCTGCGGCTTCTTGAGCGATGGCACAGCGAGGGGTGACGCGCTTGGAGCGGACACCGTGGAGCTCGAGGGAGACTGGCAGGGGCTCGCGGCAGTGTGGGATGGGCCAGTGAGCAGGGGGCGTCGGCTCGTCGACCACCAAGCTGTCGTGGAAATCGAGGATTCGTCCGACGCGCGAGTTGGGCACTGCACGCAGTCTGGTGAGCAGGGGGCCGGCGTCCGGGGCTCGGTGAAGGCGCTCCATGTGGCAGAGGGCGCGCATGTCAGATGTTAATGACACAGGCCACGCTCGAGCTTCCGCAAGTGTTTCTGCCACACGAGAACTGCGGGGAAGACCGTGGCACATGCGGATCACACGCAGGTAATCCCGCTCCAACGCGCGTCGCTCACCTCCCGCACACTTCACAGTGGAAGGGCGTAATGCACTGCCGAAAGTGCGATTGCCTCGTAGATGTTGCAAGCAAAGGCGGGGGGGGGGGGGCAGCCGTCACCACGGGCGAGGAGTCGTCGCACACAGGTCTCGACACGACGGGCGGCCTGGCGAATGCACTTGACAGCGGGCAGCCACCGTAGATGGTTGTCTATCGTGAGCCCGAGGTATCGCACGCAGCTTTGCCAGTCGATCGGCGCACCGTGAAGCTTAAAGGGGTATTCAGACGGGGGAGAAATGCTCGGGGGGTAAAGGCGGAGCCTAGTGACGTCAACTCGCGAGGAGAAGTCTCCACAAATGCCCCCACTCACACGGACGAGGCAAACGGAGGGGGAGACCAGTGTTACTAGACTACTCTGGTGGCTTGCACCACCCGTTTGACGAGCTGCTGACGACGAGCTGCTCACGATGAGCTGCAGACGACCATCCAGCTGCAGACTGGACACCCACTGCCGCTCTCTGCAGCAGCAAGTGCAACAATGTGGCCAAACAAGAGCCCGAAATTCCGCCATATCCCCCACCGCCGGGGCATTGTTTGTCCTTTCGGGGAAAACGTCCCCGTCTCCTCCGAGGAGGCGCGGGGGGGTCACGCCCACTCGCTAATTCGTGACGTCGCGGTCACGTGATCCGCAATCCCCCCGTCTCCCCCGAGCATTTCTCCCCCGTCTGAATACCCCTTTAGGCACGGGAGATGACGGCGCGGAGCAGCCCTGGGGTGAACCACGAACGCCTCAGTCTTCGTTGGAGAGAGCGCCAGGCCGATGCCCTACAAAAAGGCAGCAACACGCTCGAGTGCTGTCTGGATGCGTTCGCGCACAGCACTGCACTTGTGAGTGGGGCCGCGCACGTACAGCGCGACGTCGTCGGCATAGATCACCGCGCGCACAGGGAGGTCGGCCGTTTCTGGGAGGCACTTCACGAGCGGCGCGAGCACCAAGTTGAACAGAAACGGACTTAGGACACTGCCCTGTGGTACACCAGAGTAGGACGGAGCGCGGTGAGCTTGTCGCTCTCCCCACGCGCACACAAAACGTCCGGTCAGTGAGGAAGGCTTGCAGATAGTTCAAGAGTCTGCCCTCAACACCGAGTGCGCGGCACAGCACTTGTGATGGACGCGTGGGGAGCGAGTCGAAAGCCGACTGAACGTCAAGTAGGAGCAGGATTGCCATCTCCCCATCGTGCAGGGCCTGCTCAAGGGTGCTGACGACGGCAGCGAGGCAGTCAGCTGTTGCGCGACCAGGTCGAATGCCACACTGTTCGGGCGCAAAGACGCCGCGAGCCATTGAAGCCGGTGAAGGGCCATTCCCTCCATCGTTTTCCCAGCCACGGATGTGAGGGAGATGGACCGATACCATCTGAGTTCACGGGACGGCTTGCCTCGCTTAAGGACCGGCACAACCACAGCAGAGCGCCACTGATCCGGAAGGCCTCCACCAGCGAAAACTCGGTTGTATGCCTCTAACAAGTGAGGGAGCTGGGATGAGTCCAAGTTCCTCAGGAGCTGGTGTGTGATGCCATCCGCACCAGGAGCGCTGCGCGTTCGCTTTCTTTGAATTACCCGCTGCAGCTCGGACAGGGTGCAATCGCTCTCGCAAAGGGAGCGGATGGCAGCCGCAAGAGCAGGTTCGGGTGGCGGGAGGGGTGGCCGTGTGGTTCAGGGTGTGAGCAGGGGTCTGGGCAGCAGCAGGAGGGAGCTCGAAGGATGAGGCAAAGAGCTCTGCGAGCTCCAACTCCGTGATTCCACGCGCCACCGCGATGGCGAGAACGGGAAGCGAGACACCTTCGGTTGAGCATAACTCTCATGATGTGCCAGGCTCGTCCAGCTGCGGTCGCGCAGTTGTTGCGCGTGGCGTCGGCACACAGCGTCCAGACGGTTGTACTCTGTCCACGCACCGGGGCCTGAAGAGCGCAGTGCCCGCCTCTGTACACGCTGGCTCACTGCGCGGAGGTTTAAGAGTTTAATGTCAGCGCAGGGCGCTCGGCACAGTCCGCAATACGCGCAAAGAAGTCCTCGCTGGACTGAACACTCGCGCACAGCTCGCGGAAGAGCGGCCACCGCACGACCTTGTACTCGTGCTTGGCACCACGGCTGGGTTGGGACGGCAGGAGAGCGATCGGGAAGTGATCTGACCCGGCCTTGTCAGGGTGTCGCTTCCACTCGTAAGGGCAGCGATCTGACACAAGGGCCAGGTTGTACCAGTGGCAGCCGTGTTGCGACGGATGAAGGTTGCCTCCCCACTGTTCAGGACGAGGAGTCCAGCCCTGTGTATCGCGTCGCACAAGTCCCGACCGCGTACGTCGGTGGTCGGATCGCCCCAGCTGACGTGGTGCGCGTTAAAGTCTCCACAGAGGACGTGGTCGCGCGAGAGGGCAGCGACGAGGGGCGGCACAAGCGCGTAGCTGGCCGCGGCGACGGGGCGAACATACACACTCACAACTGAGGTGTCAACAGCGCATACGCGCACCACGGCGGCCACACACTCACACGTTTCACTCGTGAATTGTTCCGTGGGGATGAGGGCGTGCGGGAGCGTAGAGCGAAATACAGCGCGGCGCGCGGCTTCCCAGGCGGGTGTAAAGGCCCGAACACACGTACGCGTTGCGGCGCGTCAACGCGTGACCTTCTGACGCGGCGCTGCGCCCTCTCCCTATGGGAAAGACGGCGCGCGGCTACGCGAAGCTGCGCGCCCTCCCTGCGACGCCGCGTCAGAAAGTCACGCGTTGACGCGCTGCAACGTGTACGTGTGTTCGGGCCTTAAAGCATCACCGCACGGCACACTCTTGCAATCAGGCAGCGCACACTGTGTTGGGCTGCTATAGCCGATGTAGCCGGGCAGCGATACCACCTCCGCGCGAACCTTCGTTTCCTGGAAGGCCAGGACGTCGTAGCTGCGCAAGGGGAGGATCGCTGCAAGCACTGCTTGTCGGCGGCGCAGTGAGTTGCAGTTCCACTGCAGTATGCGCGGCCTAATTTCACGGTGGTAGTTACTCGCCATCACTGGTTAATGCCAGTTGAGTGGCGAGCGCTGCGGCGCAGAGTGAGCGGACCGGGCAGTCATAGGGCAAGATTTCCATTGCAGCTCGGAGTGCTGCCACCAGAACTGTGATGACTGAACCTCTCCGGTCACTGGTGTTATGGCTGCGGGAGCGGTGAAGCCGGTGGCGGCAGCGTAGGATAGGCCCTCGGCGGTGTTGTTTTGCAGGGTTGCCGGAAGCCTTCGTGTCCGATGCCTGTGCGAGGGCGAGGGCCTCACTACGCGAAATCTGCGCTGCTTACTCGTTGCGCAGTTCTAGTACGCGTCGCTCCTCTCGCCAGCGAGGGCAGCGTGGTTCCGTGGCAGGGTGTTTTCCACCACAGAACAGATACTGCATTCCACGCCGGAGAAATCGGCGCACGTGTTGTGGGAGCGAATCAGAAGATGAAGAAGGAAATGAAGAGCTGCTCGGCCGTGCACTCAGCCTGTGCGTGGGGCCCTCCACAGCGCACACAACGCCGTTCCGATGTGCAGGCGACGTCAGTGTGACCATAGCGGCCACAGTGAGAGCATTGGGTTGGGTGGGGCCGCAGAGGACGTACCGTGCGGCGCTGTTTATACAGTTCGATGTCAGTGGGGGGCATGGACCCGCTGAAGGACACGAGTATGTTGCGGCCGGCACGGGAGCACTCCAGGATGGGAAGCCGCGACGTGATGTTTGCACAGATTTCATCTGAAAACAAGGAACATTAAGACGGTCATCTAGCATTGTATGCACTCAATGCCCTAAACGCATGCGATGAATGCTTTGTGCGTTTCTCATGCGGAGGCTGCCCAGCAATTGATTTCACCTGTGTTGTAGTGCCTCTACAGGAAGGCCATGCATTGTTAGGACAGTTGAAGAGCAGCATTGAAGTATAGTACATGTGATTTTTCTTGGTGTCAATTTCATGGGGTGCATTTTTCACTTATTCGACCCTCAATTCGGTCGATCGGATGAGGTGATACTAGGTCATTGCTATTTGCAAACTGTAATAAGTCGTGCGATAAATTTTAAATCTAGCACCAGTTCTGAGATGTGTGCCATTGAACTCAGTAAAAGTGTATCGCTGTACCACCTTTTGTTTGTTTGTTTCTTTTAATGCAGCTTTCTATGTGTCAATTGCTGAAATAGCTGGTGTACTGATACATATTGTAACACATTTTGGGAATGCTTAACTGAGAACTCTTTTCATTGCCAGAATTTACTAGCACTGGCTACTATTAAAAAAACTGCAGCTTGTGCCATAAAATACTTAATGTAACATTCAATTACTAAAGCTTCATGCATTTCAACTTCTACTCATAATAACATTTCTCCCTCTTAGAGTATTGAGCTGAAGAAGTATACTTGCACTTCGTGCTGTGGGTGATTATCTTTGAATTCTGAAAGCTCTTAAAGAAACACTATAAATCATTCTTATTGCTGGACTGTTTCTATGGCACCTAAGAAACGCACAAATGTTTGGGTGTAGATGAAAGAGATGTAGCTTAACTACCTGTCGGCAAGGGTTTATCCAGAATTTCTATTTTATGGGAGTGTTACCAGAAAGTGGGTAGAGCGAGGGAGTGTGAATGAGTGCTTGTCTATAAGAGGGGAGAGTGAAGGATTGGTCTGAAATAATTTTTTGGGGTGTCTGGTGAGGTGTGTATGAATCCGTTACCTGTAAAGAATGTTGCTTTCTTGCAGGAATTATTTCTTTTGAAATACTCAAACAGCATAAAAAATGTGCCTGCCCTTTACTACAGTAAATGCTGATTTAGTAGATGCCATGGTATTTTTCCTAAAACAGGTTGCTTAATATGCAAAGATTTGTACCTCTTTGTCACCGAAGCAACATGGGTATCTTTGCTTCAAAAGCTGGAAGGCTATGGCGTATCCCTCCCTGCTCGGGAGCTGTGGACGAGTACAGATACTGGCACCGCCCCAGCTTTGGTCGATGTGAGCAGCACATTTGCTGTGCTGCCGTCTGCATCACACGATGATGTGGAGTCCACGAAGATGACATTTCGTGCCGACTCCAAATGCTGGGCTTGACGCATAATTGGTGTGACAACAAGGACTGCCCAGCAGTCGCTGGACAGACTTCTCGTGCAAACATCTGTGCCTGCATATTCACGTTGAAGAGTACACACATTTTAAAAGCCATTTTACTGCTAGCGAGGAGTTGAGAACATATGTAAGAGATGCATCAACTTGCACTTTTTAGTTTTTTATCGTGTTTCATTAATCTTATCAATGATTAGAACCACGCAACCCTAAGAGCAATATTTTTTGGAGGTACGAAAATGTTCCTGCCAATGAATACAGTAGCGTTTTTTGTCAATAAAGGAGGCGGAGGCTGTCTAATGCGAGTGTACTATCACCTTTAATAACAGTGTTAGTCAAAGAAGTATTCCTTTAAAGAATTGCCTGAGAATAATAGTATACAATTTCTTGACATTTCCTTGACTTTTCACAAGAACCACGTGTGCTGGCAGTATTGTCCTGCATCTTCAAAACCACTGTTAAACTTTTCGTCGAAGCACTCGAAAGTTGTATAAAACGGCGTTGCCATGTCATGCCTTGAGTCTTCCCTCACCAAGTCGTGTGAGCACAAAATGAGTGATAGCTTTAATGGCCAGGTTAAGCGTCTTTTAGAAGTAGGTTATCCTCCTGATGCAGTTGCCACTGTTGCTGAACGTTTAAAGAAGTCCGTTATGTTAAATCCAAGCATGGTTGCCGAAAGCGATAGGAAGAAACGTGTCGTAGGTATTCCGTACACCCGTCTGCAAAATAAGTCGGGACGCGCGACCGACGACCGCAATCAGATAAAACTGCATCGCCGCGTCATCTAACGTGGAAAATGCTTGTGCGCGGCCTCTCAATCTGGCAGCCATACATTTTTACTCGCTCGCAGCGGACCAGCGATTACGTGTGGCGTTTTGCGCTAGGCGTCGCTTTCTTTCTTCAATCCGTGACGCGCTCAGTTCGAGGGGGGCACGGGGGCGGTGAAGTGTACGTGGCTCACTTAACAGACAACGCAAAGAAGCCGAACTTTTCGTTTAGCGCGCTGGTGTTAAAAGCTCCTTTCACAGATATTCCGGTGTCGGTGTCTACGTAAGCGTCGTTCGTAGTGCGGAAAAAATCAGCGCGTTCTGCGGGGCGAAATTGTGTTCAATGTTACGTGCACAGGTTTTCTTTTCCTCACGGCACGTTGAGGCTAAATATGGAGAAGGCGATGCCAACTAGGCCCGATCAGGTTATCGTGTTCTACTCTTGGAGGCGAAGCTCAAGCGTCCTTCTCGTTTTATCGTAGTTCGAAGAGCTCACACTTAGAGTACAGAGATGTAGTGAACTTCTACTCATTGATGAACACGCTATGTTCTTTTGAGCTGTCACAGCTTTTTTGAGCTCATCACTGCTGCCACATGTTTTTGTAACTTTCTGCAGCCACGCGGAACGCGTTGTGATTTACATGCTCTCTATAGAGGATATCGCAAGCTCTGAAGAAGCGTGATCACAGCAAATAGTTCCGAAGATATGCATCGTTTGGTATCCTGTCCGAAAAATTGCCGATCAGTGTCGAGTGCGACCACGTGATGCAACGGTTTCACTTTTTTTAATGACAAATCAATACGTCATAGGCCATAGGTTTCGCCGTTGCTGTTTTTCGCACACCCTCAGTTGCTTTCCCATTTTTGTTCTTTAAGGCCAACCCATGACATCTCCGATTACAGCGGGCGCTTTTTTTTTTTTTCTAGTCCATTCGCCTATTTTTTGCATGTGCAATGTGATCTGCCTGCCTCTTGTTATGTTAATAAACTGAAATACTTTTGCGGCTCAACGCTTTGTCGTTTTCGGTGCCCTCGTTCGTGTTTCAGTATCACATGGTACGCTTCAACGTACAGAGGAGTAATGATGTGTGTGGCACCGGTTGGCCACTGAGAAAATATATGCTATCTCTTTAATCAGGGCATAGCGAGTCGCGTACACTTCACCGCCACCGTGCCCCCGTCGAACTGAGCGCGTCACGGATTGAAGAAAGAAGGCGACGCCTAGCGCAAACCGCTACACGTAATCGCTGGTCCGCTGCAAGCGAGTAAAAAGATATGGCTGCGAGATTGAAAGGCCGCGCACAAGCACTTTCCACTCTAGATGGCGCGGCGATGCAGTTTTATCTGATTGCGGTCGTCGCTCGCGCGTCCCGACTTATTTTGCCGACGGGTGTACATTCATCGCGTATATCATAGGCTAAAGAAAGTAGGAAGTAGATATGGCGTTGATGTTGTTTTCACGGCTGCCAATAAGCTAGGTAAGATTTGCGCTGCCGTGCAGAGAAAGAATGAGAAAGGAAAACACAAGAAGTGGACTGATATTTGTTTAGTTAAACACACCAACAAATTCATGGATTGACGTACTGGTGTGGTATATCAGGTTCCTTTCAGCTGCGGCTGTTTCTACGTAGGCCAAACTGGTCGCTGCATTAATCAGAGATTGTTAGAACATAAAAAATCGCTACCTGGTTGCTCACCATCTAATCTGTCTTTACATTGCCGAGAGTGTAAGTGCACACCCAAATTCGATGAATGTGTAGTTTTGTATCGGCATAGGAATGAGGAAACGCATCTAATGATTGAGGCTTGGCATATCGAGAATAGTGGTAGCGCATGCGTGAGCCAACCGTCACTTACTTTGCATGTAGAGGAAACAAAATGTCTTGACAGTTATCTTTCAAGTAGATTGCCACGTGTGCCGGATTGATACGCTAGCCTTTGCATGGGCATGCGCAGATAAGTGTTTCGTGTCTTCTTTCTTTTCCGCCATTTGTGCGCATCTTCAGTTGTTAGTCGGCGTTTGTGCTGTCTACTTTTCTTTCTTGTGTCCTTGTTGTACGCCCTGTTTTTTGTTGAATGATTTAAATCAGTCATTTGTCTGTTTTCTTTTTTTGTGTTTTGTCCTTCATGCACTGTTTATCATTTTTAGCTATGTACTAACTCACTCAAGCATAAGTTTTTGCATGCAAGCAACAGTCCCTAGCAGGAGATCACGAAATCAATCCTCTGAGGTTGTTGTAATGTTAGCTCGCTGTACATTGTCTTGTGTGGCAACTTTATGCGTCATGCTGAAATTGCATTTTGGGTACCCTTGCATATCCACACGTTAAAATTATTGCGAGCCTTCACTTTTCATTCGTCAATGCATTGAGTGGAAGTACAGCTTGCACTTCTATCTTTTCCACCTATACTCGGGGACAACTTATCTTGACAGTGGAGCGAAAGCTGCAGAGGTGGGGCTCCTGCACATTCGTGTTGCTCTGCAAGTAGTAAGACAGCTGGCGGCTGATTTCAGCTTTAGTTTGCTCGTATCGTTAACGCATTTTGTACATGAAAAATGTCAACGGGAGAGACATTTCGATTCTTTGGTGTTAATTATTGTGTCATATTATGAGTGACCCATATTATGAGTATGCTTTTCTTGAAGAACTAAACAGCGCGTTCGCGGCCGCACACTGAACCACTTTGTCACGGATGCCATGTTTACTTTGGAAAACGGGCGTGCTGAAAAGGTGATGCTGTATGGAAAGAAAAGCAAGGTATTCCTGTGAAGTGAACAATAACTGTACTTTACCTACGACTTTCCGCAACTGTTTCAGTCACATAATAAATAAAGCACTACTTATTTCAGCAAGGCAAATGACAAAATTGTCAATAAACGTAAGTTCTATTTTTTGGCGTGATAGTAGGCATGCATTTCGGTTCTGTAGCTTCCACAGTGCTGTAATAATAATATCTGGGGTTTAACGTCCCAAAACCACCATATGATTATGAGAGACGCCGTAGTGGAGGGCTCCGGAAATTTCGACCACCTGGGGTTCTTTAACGTGCTCCTAAATCTAAGTACACGGGCCTCAAACATTTTCGCCTCCATCGAAAATGCAGCCGCCGCGGCCGAGATTCGATTCCGCGACCTTCGGGCCAGCAGTCGAGCGCCATAACCACTAGACCACCGTGGCGGGGCTTCCACAGTGCTGTCAAGAAAAGTTGTCGCCGAGTATACTTGTTGGAGTACAATTATTTTCCTGCCCAGCTGTCTCTTACGTGTCGTTCGCTATCAAAAAGCCTTACAATGTACTGCATAGCTTTCCTTTTCTTCCCGCCCCCCCTTCCAAGTTAAGCTTTATGACCACTTACCGAAACTTGGTTTTTCTGATAAATATTGCTTCATGAATTTGGTTATGATGGGAAATTGTACAGCTTGTCCAAGGTTCTTGGGTATTTTAGGCACTTCTAATGTCTGTGTGGAAATTATGTAGTACAAGGACAATCAGAAGCGCTGTCTGCCACCTGCAGAAGTCAGGGTGGCAACTTCGTTAGAGGATTTCTAAACGATCAGGGGCGTCATTCTCTGTTACCTGGAAACACAGTGCATGGAAATTTTCCATTTTTCCATTGGCACCTTGTGTGTGCATTTCCCTAAATCCCACCATCTTCCAAACAACTCTTGCTTTCCTTTCCCGATGCTAATGTATGGTAGCCCATTGCTTTCTCACTTCTGGAGGATGAATCCGAGCAGTTTATGCAGATTAGGATTTGTACCTGCTTGTGGTCTCAACACTGTTCTGTTTAATTCCTGAACATTTCATAGCATCAATCAGATAAGCTTTAGCTTGTTCTGTTTACAATAACTGCTCACCAGTACTTGCCATTACTGCTGATTTTTTTTCAAACGGCTAAATGCAATCATCGTGTCTGTGTTCGGAGGACAATATGACGCAGGCAGCCTAGAACGTCGGGCCATTGGTTTTACGGCGGCTGACCGAAGCGCAACCCCCCTTAACTATGGGATGGTGAAAGTGTTTGCATAAGGTCTCATTTGCAGCACATATGTATAGTGAACCAATTAATGCTACTAGTAGCATTAGTGTCACTAGGGAAAATCAGGCTATGATGTGCTCTATCTGCATGTATTTGCAGACAATATGCCGTATGCAAACTTGCCTGCAGGCGCATACTCGTCCACCTTCTCAAGCAGCTTTGGAAGCGGACTTCCCGATGGACCATATTTTGCAGTTCTCCACTCCTCGTGTCAGTAGTATACACTCCTGCTGATCGGATTGGTGCTGCCGTTAGCAAGCAGGAGAGGGCCATCAGGCTTTGCAGAAAGCGACTCCTTATGGCTGCGAATGGCGCCAGCAGGTCCGATGTCGCTTTCGAAGTATTCTATGAATGCAGCCTTTGTTTCTTCTGTGGGACGTAGCATAAGCAGTGCTTCTGCTGATTGTGTGCTGTGATTGTGTTGGTCTGTCAATTTTATGAGTGTTTGCAGAGGTGTGGGCCCACACAAAAAGGCATTCTTTTTTGTGTCTGTTCAATTTTTTTATTTTTATGTCTACTTTTGCGGGGCAGTTTGTGTTTCCATTTCCAGGCTTTTTTGTGGAGGTCTTATTGTGGCTGTTATGCTGGCATCTCCACACCTTGTGGAAGACCATCCTGCAATAAGAATATAATTGCAAAGAAGGCCACAGTAACACAGTGCAGATGCAGCTTACATAATGTACATCACTGTGCCCTGATATTGCCAAACATATTATAGTAGCACAAAATTCATAAAAAGGGAACAGAAGGAGAGGAAAAAAAGACAGCTGCTACTCTTTCTAATCACCCATCTTTTTTTTTGTTTTATCTCCCTCTTCTATTATTTTTCTGTTGTAAATTTTGGGCTACTACAATATGTTTATTAAACGCCAACATGCCCAAGAGGTCTTGGACATATGCCCTGTATCAGGCTATGTTGGTTGTACGAACAACTGAACACTTTTTTCTACTAGTTGGTGCAGAAATTTGCTGTTTCTATGAACCTCATGCGGCAGAAAGAGCCCACTTTCCCAAATTTACTAACCTGGTTACGATCGCTACGATTACATTCGTGAGAATTACAGCACGAAGACGACACACAAATACCAGGAAGAATACTGGACAGAGTGCTGACTTCAACTCTGTCCCGTGTTCTTTCTGGTGCTCATGTGTTGTGTTCATACTGTCTCCTGCCATCAGTCATTGCTGAAATGATATTATTATATTGAAGAAAGAGCTGCTATTGTAGGGAGCGTTTGAAATAGCTGTGTAGAGCGTTCGAAAAAAAAGAAAAGAAAGTTATATCAAGGCTTTCAAACACATGTAACGCTTGCAAATTGCCTTAGTATTTCTCTTAGGCCAATATAAAACTTCAATACTGGGAGGCTTCACTTTTTCAACTTCAGCGCTTGCATTAATAGTTTTTGCCTACAGCATTGAGTAGTACGGTCTGCCTTCTATAATAATCTGCCTGGATAGGCCGACAGATTCTTGACAGTAAAGAGGGTGCTTAGCAGGCGAATCTGTTGCGTGTCGTTTATTACTGTAGCGCAGGAATTCCAGCGAGAGAACATGCCTCGTGCGTGACTCCCTTGCCGATACTGCCTCATCCACGATGTTGCGTTCTTTCCCGCACGCGGGGCCACGATTCCAGAAACGCGCTCTCAGCTTCACCATAGCTCGAGCCATGAACTCTGAGATAGACTGAGGCTGTGCACCGTTCAGCCGGAGCCAATCTCAGACCTAGGCCTCGCCCGAGAGCACGTGGTCTCATGTTCGACCGCGGCGATTTGCTCTTCGCAGAGAGCTCTTCGCGCCGATTTGCTCTACGAGCTCGTCCTCCCATAGTGAGGAAAAAACTGCTGTGTGCGCCGGAAGCGACAAACAATTAGTCTTTCCATCCTTGGGACACTACCATATAGCTCGCAGTGCCGCACATGCCAGCGCCAATGAGTTCGTCACTCGGTTGTCGTGTGCAGCAACAGCATCGGTCGCTCCAGCGTGGAAATGGCTGCGAGTTCGAGGAACCTCTCTCTTCGCCTTAAGGCGTTCGGGAGGGTGTTTCTTATCGCTGAAAGGCGAATTGCGAGCTCTAATGAAATAAAGCACAAAAGAAAAGAACGGTGTTTCACGTTGCAAAAGCGACCCGCTTCTTTTCCTCCCCCACAGGCTTGCATTCTTCCACAATGAAGGAAAATAAAAGAAAAGTGTAAAGAAACAACTTTTTGCTAGATGGTGCGTGTGTGTGTGAGTGAGTGAGGATATACTGCGTGAGAGAGTCGCGCATGTACCGACAAGTTTGCACTGTGCAAATGCAACTGGGACAGTAGAGAGCACACACACATGCCAATATTGAATCACGAACTATCCCATTACCATTTTATTGCATATACGAGGTTCATTTTACAATTATAGGTCCACAAATCGAAGCTTTGATCAGTGTGATGCAATATCTGTTAATGCAGTTTCTATTGCATGGTGCGTACACCGTGAACTAACTTTGGCGGTCCTCGTCAGTGTCATCGCTACAAAATGCTTCGCCACGCAACGAAACTGAGGTAGAAGTCCATGCGCACTCCGCATGCTCCATAGCGCATATATTGAGAATTATAATGGTAGTAATAACCTATGTTTGCTCAAGGATGTGAGCCCTCCAGTGAAGCGCTGGGCTTGACGAAAAGGGGGGTCCGCAAAATGCCAATGTAAAGGGTTTAATTTGAACTTTGCGGCACATGTCATAACATCAAGGCCTCGTTAACGTTACCTACTTAGCGTTATGTTTTTATTTGTTCTGCTGCGCGGCCTTTGCTGCGGTTCTGCATTCAGTTTTGGCGGCTGCCGCCGATGATGATACTGACGATGCAACCAAAGAACTCTCCTTCGCAGGCTGCACGTGTCGTGATCCCATGCCGCAATAATGAATAAAGCTATAACGTAAAAAAAGCCAAGGAGAAAGAATGTAGAACTCAAGTGGTATGATTGTTCAGACTGCTGCAGTGCAGTGTTCTGGCAGCGCTTTTGCAAAGCACCATCTACTTCTTGTGGAAGGGAAAGCGTCATGGCGGCTTCCTGTTCGTCGCGCAAGGTTTTTCAATACAGAGTCTCAACAAACTTTCGCAATTCTTATGCGTTGAACGCATCCTCCCTCGTGAAAAATCTTGACTGAAGTGACCGCATTGATGAAGACAAACATCTATAGCTCGGAACTGTGCCTCGTTTCGTCCATGGGTAAGTTGTGAACCATTCAGCTGATGCCGGCGATTCTACAGCTTACGACGCATGCACAGCGGTTCGAAACGCTAACGCAAAGGTTGTGTACGCTATTCTAAAACCGCCCATTTTATTAGCTCGGTACGCTTTGTTGCTGTTGTGCTACATATCCTCACGCGATCTACTGATTGTTAACGGTTCTCCAACGATATAATGTCTGGCTAGTCGCGAGTGACTGCTTTCGTGGCTGATTTGCAACGGCAGTATCTCTCGCAAGCGAACGTTGGTAGCGCAAAAAATTAAGCAAAATACGTCGCATCCAAACTTTTTAGCCGTTATACCAGACAGGACAAAGAATGGAGCAAACCACCGAAAAAATTACAGGTGCGTGTCGCCGGAAAAAGAAAGAAAAAGGAAAGCTTTTGGTAATATGGTATTTAGTCAGCGCGGTGTTTGTGTCATCTAATCTCCGTCCAGTTACAGCGCTGTTTCTGAATCGGTATGTACCAACCAGCCCAATTCAAGACGCTAATCCAAACTTACAGCTTCAGTGTGAAGGAGCAATCTTGTTTTTTCAAAAGGCGGGCCACAAATCACAGTCTTGCCTGACCACTCAAATGAAGGAAACTCGACGTGATTCAATAAGTATTGCCTTGGCCTTTGGTCCTGGCCATCAAACTTTGTTTTTCTTAACATTGCGGTCATTAACTTACGTAGTGTTATATAATATTCTGCAAGCTTAGCATAACCGCAGCACCAGAGCGACAAAGACAAAGGGAAGCGACCGTGAACAGGCAGGGAGGAAGAGAAGAAAGAAGACAAGATGGCGATGATGTAGCATCAATAAACTACCGAAGGCGCACTGCTTTCGTAGACTTTTACATGTTATACCTAACGAATGCCTCTGCAGCTGCGTCACCAATACATAAGCCGATATCGTTCTGACTACTGAGACCTGGCCGAATGATGACGAGAGATAAAGAAATTCTATCTTCATTTCCGTTCTATACTGCCATGACAGACTTAGCAGAAGCGGTGTACAAGTACCTACCAAAAATTACTTGCTATCTTCCCTCATTTGTCATGACAACATCCTAGAACTAACATGGACATACCTGCACAATAACCCCCCAGAAGTCTATGTTAAAACATGCTACAGTTTTCCAGCCAGCCAGTTTCTCGTATTGAGCTTCATGATGCTCTAGAGAACACAAAGACATTCCCAGCCATGCCCATCTTTGGGGATTACAGCTATGCTCATATTAATTGGCCTTTTCTACCAGTATTCCACTGATAACCATCCAACCAATCTAAATAGTGCCTTGACTTAGCATTACACAGAAACCTTCACTAGGCTGTGACATATCCCATGAATGGTGACAACATGTTAGATCTCTCACTAACAACTTCCTTCAAAGAATATGTATCGTAGAGTACAACTTCGGAAATCCACAAAGGCTTCACCCAGACGACCAAAGCGCAGCAGCCGACCGCCTTTGCCACTAAAGAAACAGCCTCTCTCATGCACTTCGAATTCTTCTCTGAAGCAGGGGTCACCAGCCATACAACTCATAACGTCAGTCTTGATTACGTGCCCATTGGTACAAGCTTGTAGCCTTTGAGGAGGAAACACTGCAGACTTCCGAAGCTGTACCCGACTATAGTGTTACGGCTCTACCTGGGCTTAGTAATCAGTGTCCTGCATGTAATTATCTGTTTAACAAAACAGAGAAGGTCCCGGTCGAAGAAACTAGTTAATCAGACTATGAATTATAAATGAATAACTGGATCACTTTTTAAACAATTTCACACAACATACCAAACACACAGTGGGAAATCTTTAAAAACAATATGACAACCTTGAGAAATGAATATATAGCTGCGAATCCTGTCAAAACACAAAAATGGCCCCTGGTTTAAAAAGCATCTCAAAAAGCTCCTTCACAGATAAGAGCACCTTTACAAATGTCATAGAACAAGCAGCTCTCGTTAATCATAAAACCATTGTGCGAAACAATGCCTCGAAGACTTGTATGAAGCAAAAACTGGATTCTTGCAATTTACTCACAGCACTGCATACTAATCCCAGAAAATTCTGGAGTGTCATTCTGGCCTATGCTCACTCACCAAGTTACGCTTATTATTGACAACGTTGAATCAATCAAGTCAGACCAGTGCATAACAGCCCTTGATACTAAGTACTGCTCGACTGTTTTCACTGTCACTATCAGCTCTAAATCTGATGTATACCTATGTCTGAAGTTCAAATAAGTGTGGATACCTTATCAAAACCTATAGACAGCCTTAAAACAGCATCATCAGCTCTTCAATTCCTGCATTCTTTATAACCCTATTCATGAAAGAAAGAAGGGGAGTTTAGGAGCTCTTTTTTTTGTTACATAACACATTAATGAGAACCAACAGACAGTCAAGCCACGGAAAGTATAGGGGACATTATTTGTAGTACTTACGATACAAATGTGAAGATAAGAATTAAAGCGGACGAAAAAGCAACTTGCTCTCTGCAAGGACCGAGCCTGCAACCTTCGACTACGGCGCCTGATGCTCTATCAATTGAGCTAAGACAGTGGTTGTCGGCCTATCCACTTTATCAGGTGTATCTGTGCATGTAAACCTGGGATTGTTAGTCAGCGCCGCTTGTAGCCATGACAGCGACGGACAGGTTTAAACGCACAGATACACCCGATAAAGCGGATGGGAAGACTACCATTGCCTTAGCTCAACTTGTAGAGCATTGACGCCTTATTCGAACGTTGCAGACTGAAACCTAACCAGCAGTCAGCTGTCTTTTCACACACTTTTTCTCCACATTTATATCATAATTACTGCACGTAACCGCACCTGTACCTTCTTTGGCATGGTTGTCTGTTTCTCATGGTAATCCTAAAATTACATACATCTCTGCAGTGAGGTTCAAGGTGTCATGATTTCGTGGACATGAGGGTGATAATGGTTGCAATCTCAGTCATCTAAACATTCTAGCTCCGCTTCATAGAGGAGCCTGTGAATTTCAAAAAAACACTGCTGAGCGCTTTCGCTTGGGCAATGAATGACCTGAGCTTCAGAGCTACTAGGCTCCCTGCTACGTCGCACTCACCTTGCTGCACTGCTTCCAAGGCTGGGCAAAGATACTTTGAAATTGTATCGCGATACGATACAAGATACTCAGGCAAGAAGTATTGGAGATACAGATACAAGATACTGCCGCAAAAATTGTATCCGATACGATACTTGGCAATTGTATCTTAAGATACCGATACATTCTCAAATTTGTTATCAAAAAATCCATATAATGTAGGAGCAAACGCCTATGCCCGAAAATGTCTGCTTCAAAATTTCTTAACTGTGACCTATTTTGTTCCACTTTAATGAAATATCTCTTAGTCCTCAAAAGTTTTGCCCTTCTTGCTCAAAGTACATTAGTTTCCTTCCAAAATAACTTATTGGGGTTTGTTTTAGCTTCTTCACAGGACAACTATTTGTCCAGTTCGCTGACAGCGGTACTCTTTTTTGCACAGCTTGCCGACCATCTTGCAGGTTGCCATATAATCACAATAACTTCAATAAGAAGCCTTCTCACGACGGCGCAAATACCGGTGTGGACTTTTACCTTGTCCGTAAAAGACAGCTTGCACAGTACCGTATATCTGGACAGGTGTACAGCAGCAACAACGCTGGTAGCGACATTTTTTTTTCTTTTTTTGGGGGAGGGGGGGCGCATGGTGTATACTAGGGGTTTGAGCCAATTCGCTAGCGGCCCGGCCCGCACGCAGCACCGTCTTCGTCTCATTTGTTTTTATTTTCTAAATAAGTGTCTTCGTGAGCTGCACGGACGACTGGTCTCAAGCATTCCTTTCTTGAGGAACATGTGGTCACCATGTGCTAAAACATAACCGTGGAACAAAAACTATATTTCAGAATCCGCGTCCAGATATCAGTCATTCTCTACATCGCTATCGATGTTTCTCGAATCCTGACTATATATGGGAAAGGCTTTCTTCTATATATAAAAAAGCTTTCCTGACTATATATGGGAAAGGCTTTCTAGATATGGGAAAGGCTTTCTTTCAAACGTCATTTTGTTCAAACTCTCTCCCACCATTTTCACTGTCCCGGCCCTTGCAACTAAATTTCGCGACTACGGCCCGCTGGCTGTAAGCTCAGTTTGAGAACCCTGGTGTATACGTAGATGACGTAAAACTGCAATGGATTGTCATATTCTACTTATCTGCTGGCGTAAAGGATTCTTTGTTGAGATACTCACTAACATGCAATCTTTTTAGCAATTATTCTTCAACGAGGGAACATGTGCAACACAGAAACGTCTCAGACGTATTGTATAGTTCCACAAAGCTTCGCAGGACACCGCCGCTATTCGCGCTATTGCCGCTTATAGACGTCAGACTCTGCCCAGGCGGCGCTGCGAAAAACACCACCACCAGCGCCCTCATCGTAGCCATGGCACTAACTGGGTAGTGCAAAGAGAGCCACCCGCAAGCGAATGTGCATAGGCCGCAATATAACCCTCCTCTTTCATTGGTGTCGAGGCGCGGTTTCCTGAAAATCAAGGACCTGAAAAGCTTCTTCCGCCAATCCACGCTTCAGAAACAAAGGAAGCTGATCAAAGCGAACTGCGAGTACAATGCAAAATAAGCTTTAGTTATTCCCGCGCGCTGCAACTCGCAAGTACAAGCGAGCATCACACGACACCGAGTTCGAGGCAAGCCCTCCGACATCCGTTCTCTAGAGCTTAAATGCGTTAAAATCGGGTATATACGTATGCCACAGCGATAAAGTACCTACATACACGATCAATTTACTTAGCTATGCATCTTACGATCAGCAGTAGAAAACTCGGTTCATCAGGGGCGAATGGCTCCGGCGATTTTCGCCTTTTCAGTTGCATTCTCCCTTAATTCATCTCTCGCTTCCTGTGCATTGGAGTGTTTTATTACGCATCCTCAAATGGTCTCTTGATGGTCGTCTTCCGTTTGTATGTACTGCAAATGGGGATACGTGTGTGTCCACTTTCGCGGGGTACAACCAAAGGCAAAACCGTGGCCTCCGAGATAGCTATACGGCAACCGCGGAGGACACCGGCGAAACAAACCTGAAGGGGGTCACGACCAACATTCTGCGATTTACTTGTATGACGCACGTGGTGTTAGCTAGTTAGACCCAGAACCCTGAGCCTTCAAAACGTACATACGTCCGCGATGCTGTGTTGGGACGACCAACTCGTCGCGGTGTGCGTATCACGCGTCTCCAGTCTGCCTCTAGCTGCTCACTTCGTGTTACACGACAAGCACCGCGATCAGAGCCTATGCTCAGCTTCATAGTCAAGGTTACCACGGTTTTGCATCAGGGCTACGCAAAACAACAGCAGAGCCACACATTCATGTCACCGGCTGTGGAGAACGCGGTTACTTCGCTTACCCAACACGCTCGCAACGGCCCGTATCCAGCGCTCTCGCCTTTCTTCGTACGACAACTATGGAAATCGGTAAAACTGAACGTTGTTATTCAGTCTTTTACGTCCGTGGCAATTCACAACGCAACAGTGCGTCTTTTGCGGAGTTTCTTCGTAGCGTGCGGAGGGCTCTCGTCTGCTGCTGTTTTCGCCGTCGTTCAGGCGAGTGATCCTGCAAGCACTTCACGACGGTTCGGTGGCGCGTCCGACTGGCGGAGAGCGATTCACAGCTCTCCTTCTGAGTGCTAAATGCACGAACACAAGCGATATTAAGCTCAATCGTTGTTTCGCACTCGCTAGTTGCACCTGGTCCCATAGCAAACTGTGCGAGAGAGTCGGTCTATGCACTACTCAATACTTCTCCGACAGGTGGCGCCACACATCTTGGAAACTCCAGAGTCGGACGTCTATAGCTCCCATTAGGTGGCGATTAGTAATACGAAAAATATTTAAGAAGGCCTAAAACAGGGAAAAATATATAAGTAAAATATAGAGGTGGTTGTGTATCAAACATTCACATTGAATGAGTACAGAAACACAATACAGACGGCGCCCTTAAAGGGGCCCTGCAACACTTTTCGAGCATGCTCAAAAAGCGCTGCCGATCGGTAGTCGAGGCTCCCGAGAACACGCGAGCCAAATATTATAGCGATGCGCACGGCCTGGAATTTACAATAAATTCTCAAAGTCAGCTGAAAATCGCTCCCTCTTCTCTCGACAAATGATGTATTAGTCCGCAAAATATGACGCGATTGTCGGCAGTTCCACCATTGGCTGATGTTATAATCACGATAACACCCTCATTATTACTTTCGTTGTTAATTTTGAGTTCAATAAGTAGATAATATGTATGTTTATATTCTGTTATCGCGTTAAAAACACCGAACAAACATTAATATTAGCACTTCCGGTCTCACCGACAGCTCGTCTGCTCATAGTTGCGTGGTTCCGTTTTCTTCGCCATGCGCAGTGGCTGCCACTCTCAACGGCAACCATCGCCGGTTGCCGTTGAGAGTGGCAGCCGTTCGAGTGTTGCCTCGTCAGCTGAGAACTGCATCGTCGGCACGTTCTCACGACCGACCGAGGCACGGGCGCAGCGTGTCTCCGATAACAATGCTGGCGTCCGGTAATGGCGGCGCTTCGGGGTCGTCTGCCAGTGCCGTCTTACGAGGCGGTGTATCGGAGTATGGGCCGAAACCGATCTCAGCTGTCATTCGTTCCAAACGAGCGCGCAGGTTTGCTTCCATGGTTGGCAGAGCGATGAAAACACTACGGCGTTCGAGGTGCACACCCAACATTACCAAACCGACGCGCAGTTTTCAAGCACGCGCGATACACAGTGCGATCATAGTCCCTCCGCTTGACGAGAACGACGCAAGCCGACCGGAAGTGGCGGCACAGACCACGTGGTTGCGCCCAGACGTCAGAGAGAAAAAAATGAACAAAAAAACTCCGCCGGCGCTCTTGGGCGGAGCCTCGCTCCTCTGCGCTGCCTCCCTCGACTCGCTGCCTATCTTTCCGCGCGCTCGCGGCGTTCAGTTGAGGGAGAAAGCTGCGGAACGTGATCTCTGTAATTTGGTAACACCACTTAGACTTGACGGATTCGAAAAATTTTTGCGGCATATGACTCGTGAAGAGTCACACGTCAATAATGAGACTATTCCAATATAACTAACAAAGGTGTTGCAGGGCCCCTTTAATAGCTATGCGCATGAAGTATTGTCAAATTACCTGTTGAGACAATAGAAAATTCAGTGCCGATGAAAAATTGCCTGAAACGGCTCGGTGGGACACTCATGAGTAAACCGGAGCATTCAGTAAAACAATGTTTCTCGAATCCCCTTCCTAACATCTTTAAGATGCCTCCTAATGATTTCCATTTATAAAATGCAAACTCAATTTCGTTATTTTCCTAAGCGGTAAGCAGAATATTTTGTACAGTTTACTCAAGGTACGTCCACATAATTATATATTTGTTTGCAAAATCGCCTTGGCAACGTGTAAATGTGTAAACAGTAGTGGGAATAAAGTAGACAGAAGAATAAAGCAGAGATCTTATTTTGGGAGCGCGTTGCAAAAGACATACTGCCGTGACCAGACAGGAAAAACAGTGCAGAGACTTAGGTAATGTAAGGGATGCAAAATGACAGCTAAGAAAGCACTTGTGCTAATAATAAATTATGATTTCCTAAATTCTTTGAATAAATGTAGCAAGAAGTGAAAAATACGGTAAGCCAAGATATTTTCTGTTAGGTAAACGCTTGCTCTTTCAGATTTACCATCAGTACCAGTGGTGCTAACGTTGTTAGATTCTTATTTGCATATAAGTAATTTCATGGCATGCAAGTCAAACTTACATCCACGAGGTCATTCAAATCGCTGATATGTAAAATCCACGCGACGCAAAGGAACCCAATTCTTGCACGCATTACATTTCGTTACGGAGCAAGACGCAAGAGAACCTTCAGTATGTATAACGACACTGTAGCAATATCAGAATTTGCGCGATAGACGCGGCGCAGGACAGTGGCTAAGAGCAGGTGTCGCACCATTGGCGCAACTAAAAAGAAAAGAAATCGAGCAGACAAAAGGTACGTGGGCTGGGCGTAGACGTCCGCGCGCTTGACTTCCTCATCTTCTGCCCTCACGGGGTACTCTAGAAGAAAAATAAAATTGCGCCACTGCCCTAAAGCTTAATCAGATGGCTTAGTGGCACCGGTACCAGCTTGAGAAGCGGAGCTTGGCCAGCGATTATTGTTTCACGCGGTTGTGTTGCGATAGAAGTATCTTGTATCTTAAGATACACGATACATTATCGAATGTATCGGAAATACAGATACAGATACTCGTCTTTCGAGAAGTATCGCGATACAGATACAAGATACCCATAGAGTATCTAGGATACACGTATCTTCGATACTGCCTAGCACTGACTGCTTCTTTTTCTTTTTTCTTAACACTTGCTTGAACAGATGTGGCGCAGCTGCCTAGAAGGTCCTTTAAGCCCACATCGATGCCGTCCTCACCGCGCGCTTTCCTCTTCCTGCAAATAAATTAACACTTATGCCTAAGTGCCATGAAAGTGTTTACTAGAAATGCGGAGGGTGTAACTACCGAGATGATGGTGTGCAGTCTGTGGGCTTCCTGGTGGGTCTGGAGGACAAACACAAACAAGGCATGGTTTGGAAAAGCTGGGAGGAAGCTCACATGCAACAGTATGGGCAGCTTGGTCTTACATGTTGGCGCAGAGAGATTGATGGTAAGGAAAGGGAAAGATAAACTGATCACTGCCAAGTAAGTGTTTGATTATGCCTGCGGAGTACAATTGTACTAGCAACGCAATCATAAAATCACACCATCTCCCGCTAAAGGGGATTATGAGGCGATGCAAAGCAGTGTTTCGGCATGTAGAGCCCGCGTTTCAGAGGTGGAGTGGTGAGGGGGAAAGGAGACGGGGAAGGGGAGGAGTGAAGAGGGGAAGTGGAGAGGGTTTGCGCATGCGCAGTAAGGGTGGTCACGCCGCACACCACCACCACCACCGGATTGAACTCCGCTATAAGATGCTTCACATCTAAAAGACACAACTTGAATGATGTGATGCAAGCATACACTGACAGCACTACTCAAAACACATGATTGCCAGTCTGAAATAGGCAGTGGAAGCGGAGCACAGGTGACACCTGTCCGACGAGAACAATTGGAGGCTCCTCATGCAGGTTGACTGAAAAGGAATGCGCAAGGTTCTATTCAATTGTACAATCTGAAAAAGAATTAAAATGTGTGCTGCCAGTGAGTGTATTGTCACCATCATTTCACTGGTACATTTTCTATCTCTCGTGCCATCACACATTTTTACTTGCACAATCATGATACTTTTAGTTTTATCGAAACCTAGCAGCTTTAATATTCAAAGTTTCAGCTCCTCCAAAAATCAGAGAATTACCGTGCATGGCGCATCTTGTGCATCTGGGCCAAAAGATGTCAAAGATCGGGCATCGTGACCAGCGGATGTTCAGTGCGGTTCGGCTTCCGATTGCTTTGTTTCCACTTCGATATAGGGCAAGGATCACTGTCTTGCCTCTCTTGCCAGGCCATGTCTTCTTTATTCTAATGTCTTCCGGCGAGCGCGCCAAACGGTTTTGCCTGACGATTCGGGCTGGGAGATTGACCTCGTCAATTTCATCCTCGAGTCCAATTACTTTCTTATGGATCCTGTTCTCCTTTGGGAGCTTGGCTTCAACATTTCTCATTTCTCTGTCATTCTGAAAGAACAGGAGAATTTTAGCTGAGTCGTCTTTTGACTTCGTCGTCACGACAATCCCCTCTCTCCCTGGCCGAATTGTTGCGTCTTGAATCCCTAGGTCGAGGGTATCAACTCTCTGCCTCAGAAGCGATGAGACCTCTTTCTTCTCCATAGTTCCGGGAGATACCACCAGAGCATACGTTGGTCGGCTCTCGTTTACCGGAGTGTTGCTCTGTGTTGGCTCTTCCCTTTGTTCGAATGGTTTTTCTTGTCTCCTTTTCTCCAATTCTTTGATTCTGCCTTTTTGGCACGCAATCTGTTGGGCCTGTTCGAGTAACAGGTTTTTCAGTTTAGCTTGTTCGGAGATTATCGCTTCAATCTGCTGGGCTACCGCCTCGTCGCCGCCCGTCAACGTAGAGATTTTAATGAGAGCCCTCATAGTATCCTTGTCTGCTTTGGAAAGTCTAGACAAAACTGAACCCTTTTCTCCGCGACTGGTTGGTAGTGATGATTGTGAAGGTGTGTCGTCGTCCCAGTTGTCCTGCGCTCCTTCTTTAGTAGCAGTTTGTGTTTGAGGGTTGACCTCTCCTCCTTCAGCTTCTTCGGCTTCGGTACCTCGGCTGCCTCCCTCCACCTGGTCATTCCCGGTTGAGCTCCACCAGTGTGTTTCAGGAGACGCTTTGGTGAGCATCGCTCCTTGTGGTTCTTCTTTTTTTGCCTTCTCTCCTTTGTTGGTCATTTGTTTTTGGTCCACTTTCTTTGTCTTCTTCTTCTGTATCTTGTCTGTCTTCGTCCCTTGTGTGGGATCTGTAACTGCAGAGTCGTCGTTGCTTCCTGTGTTTTTTAGGACCTTTGACATAGGCCCCATTGCTGGGTTTGCCGTTGGTCGAGGTCCTTTTCCCTCCAGGCCTTGTTTCTGGGTTTCCGTTCTCATCTCCTTGGATTTCGACATTTTCTCCTATTCTCCTCGCTGTGTTTCCGAGAGAAGGATTTGTGCCTTTGAAGCCGTTGTTTGCCTTCTGGAAGAAAGTTACTCCTTTTTAACTTGTTCTGGTATACAGGGACAGAAAAACACTTGGGATCCTGTCCTGCAAACAACTTGCTGGTATTTCCAAGCAAGCGATCGCTAAAGCATGGGTGGGGGATCGAGGGCACCCTCCATCATGCGCTGTGTATGGGCGCTCGCAGCACTCACTCACAAATAAGAAACAATATGTGATGTGCCCCGCGACAGCTGGTGGGCCCTCACCGTTATTAGCAAGCCTCACCGCATCGATAAATGTACGCGCAACGCTTCGTAAAAGCACTTTTCATGGCCTGCGGTGTGAAAACGGCAGCTACATGGAAAGCGTGCGCTGCAGTACGACGTGAAAAGAAAAAAAAGGAACGCTTGTCTATGAGTAGTAAAAAGTTTTCTTTTCGCGGCAGCTAGGGGCCGTCCACGTACAAGCAGGAGGGTCGGTCAGTACTCAGGAGTCCCAATAAAATCGAGAGAGTTAATTGGCAGACATGAAACAGGTATCGTGCGTGCGCTGCAATATGAGACGGCAGGTCACTCACTTCTCTGCATAGTGGGGTGTGCGCCTCAGCATGTTATCAATAATGGCAAACAGGGGCCACTTTATTGTGCCTGCATTGCCTGGCGCGCCGCTCCTCGACGATTCAACGCCGGACACGATCTTCATCCACCTGTCCCTTATGTTTTTAAACTTCAGCATGGCCTGCATTCCTGCACGATTCAGTCAATCACAAAACGACTCAACTTACCGGTCAGTCCAAACAGGGCTCCAATAAGGTCCCACCGGTTCATTTTCTGCTCCTTATCCTTATAGTTGGGGAGTGTCTTATCGTACAGGAAGGGATACAGCCGAACTTCTTCAAGAAAAGCTTCGACGTCCATGTCAACAGCGGAGCACGCACGTTTTGAGCACGACGGCGCCAAAAAAAGAAAGAAAACGAGCCCTGTGCGTTGCTATGGCGACTACCACGTAGGTCGCTGATTGGCGCTTTGCTTGGGCGGCAGCGGCAGAAATAGCGCAGCGAGCGATGGGGTCGGCGGGAAGAAAACCTTCCCGCTCAGCAGGAAAACGAGCAGAAAGCGGCGTCTCGCGAGCGGCGCGCGGGAGAGTGCCGCGCCGCTAGTGTGTTCGTACCCTAACGCGAAAGGAACTCGTTCCAGTTACATTTCAAAAATTGGAACGTGCCGTTACATTAACGTTACATTTGAATTTTCAATCAAAATATAGTGCCGAATTACCTGAGGCAGAAAAAAGGTACAATTTAAAGCTAACATTGGGCAAGAAATATTATACGAATTTGACATCGCCAGCTGTAGGTTATAAGATAAAATGAATCTAAAGAAACGCTCCCAGACAATTTCTTTTAGAGACCGCCAGCCATATTACAGACATGTCTGACGGCAACTTTCGTGCTCGTCTATTACAAGTGGAACACATGGGTCACTTTCCACGTCACTCTTCAAATGCGCCGTCAGAATACTGCGATTCACATACTCAAATAAAAAATTACCACAAATGCACCAATATAAATAAGTTTCTTGCACAGGAAACCACATCGAAAAGAACAGTACATAGGTGTTTAATGCGTGCTGATTGAATATCGCAGTGTGAGTAGAAAATGACGTCCAGGATGCATGTTCGCAGTCTCTTGTTCGCACTCAGTAAGAGTTGCATCTCGATGTTGGAATCCGGCTGAGGAGCCTGTTTTCTCGTCAGCACTTCGTTGGCAATGTTGAAGAGCCATTCCATCAAGTGCTTGAGGGTACTGCCGTGTTGTACGCAAATAGGGACAAATGTAGCGCTGTATGTACCTGTATCGTTTATTGCATGACAGACGTTACCGGTGCGGCGGCTGTCGAACTGAACTATAATAAAAGTTACAGACCGATAGCAGCGGAGATAACTCGCATGTTGAAGGAATGCCTGCCCAACCGTAAGCATCGAAGACACCGGACAGTCGTTGCAGCAGCACCCGCGTCCACTGCATTTCGGTCCTCTTCCCCGCTATGCACGCAACCGAGTGTCAAAAGACAGATTTGTCGTTAGCTGACGGCGGCATGCACCAAATACTAAAGGGACGATCGAGCCAGCCGCTAAAGATCATGCGACGAGAGAAACGTTCCCTGGAACTGAGCCGAAGCTTTTGCAGTCGGCAGCGCGCGAATATAAAACCAATAAAACGTCGCAAGAGTACGCTGCACGCGGCAAGGCGCTCACTGCCAACGGGTAGAACCGAAGTGTAACTTCGCCACCGTTACGTTGGAGGTGAAGACCATACATGCGCAGTAGGAGGTCACCGGGCGGGATTTCGGAGGTTAGTGTAGAATAAACCACGCCAGTTGAGAGAGAGGTAATGAATATATTCACATCAAAGCAGACTATAGCACTGACATAGTGTTCATGGGGAACGCTGCCGATGATGTTCTTTTTCTTCTCTGTGTCCGCTCGCGCTGGCGCTCTTGCACAATAGAAGAATTCTTCAACATTCTCCGCCCCCCGAAAAGGCGCGCAGTTCGAATCATCTAAGACAAAAATGTTCAATGGAGTACAGATGTTGTACAGCTCTTCGTATGACAGAGCCGTTGGCTAGCTTCACAGAACAGGCTCTGATGTTCCGATCCCGTCCTCGGTATCGCTCTACGATTCTTCCTGTCTTCCAAAGCTGCCGCGGTGCTTTATCTTCATAGACGAGCACTAATTCACCCTCTTTAAGACTGTCATATTCTTGAGCTTGAACACTGGCATGGTGCGCTGAACGTAGGCTCAGAAGGTACTCCTTTCTCCACCTTTTCCAAAAGTGCTCAATTAGCTGTGCGCGATGAATGCATCTTTTTGTAACTGTGGCCTTGAAGCTTGAAAGGTCGCTTTCGTGTTTATGGTAAGGAATGCCAGTGATTCTTTTACCAGTCAAGAAATGGGCTGGTGTCAGTACTTCCATTTCTTCTGGTGACGATGATAAGTATGTGAGAGGCCTGGAGTTTATCACGGCTTCTACCTCGTACAAGACTGTGGTCAACACTTCCGGCGTGAGCCTTTGCTGACCAAGAATCTTCCATAGAGTGGACTTCACTGTTCTTATCATTCTCTCCCAGAAGCCTGCCCACCATGCGGGCTTTTCTGCAATAAACTTCCATTCAAGCTTTCTTTGAGAGCAATATTCTTGAACTTGGCCATTGAATAATGCACTCGATAAAGACGAGATTTCCTTTGAAGTCTTCTTGAAGGCTTGTGCATTGTCCGTATATACAACACAAGGTAATCCACGGCGTGAGGTGAATCTTCGAAAGGCCAGCATGAAACTGTCGGCTGATACACTGGAGATCACTTCTAAGTGTACAGCTCTTGTGACAGCGCACGTGAATAGAGCTATATAACCTTTTGAAGATGAATTTTCCGTTTTCACGTACAGCGGACCGGCGAAATCTATTCCCACAGTCTGAAAAGGATCGTAGCGACACACTCTTTCTCGTGGTAAGGGTGCCACAGGGGCGCTCGCTGGTTTGGCTCTATACTTCGCACATGTGTTGCATCCACCGACAACATTCTTTACGACCTGTCTGCCACGAGGTATCCAAAAGTTCTCTCTACTTCAGTAAGAGGTGTCTTGTACACCTCCGTGAAGGACGCGCCGATGACAGTCACGGACTAGAAGTTTAGTGAGTGATGATTGCGGAGGCCAGAGTAGAGGATGCTTCACTTTTCTGTGTCTTGAGTTAACTGTAGCCTGCTCTTATACGTAGCCGCCTTTCCGCATCCAGAAAAGGATGGAGCGTCTTCACACTCGACCGTTGATTTAACAATTTCCCTTCTCGAGTTCGTGAATCTCTTCCAAGTATACTTCTTCTTGCACTACTGTAATCCAATAGTCTTCAGCTTGTTCATGTCCTTCTCTGTTATGCTCGATCATTTCTCTCGAGGGCTTCTGTTTCGACAGTTCTGAATAATATTAAGACCCACGCTGTAATTCGCAGACTCTAATAGATTCGAGTATCTTCCAAGGTCCAAAATCGTCCCAAAATGTTTTCACATGAAGACTTGCACGACGTTGACCGTTGAACTCTGTTTCATCCCATGGCGTATTCAGTGTGTTCGTCGGCCATGTTGTTTCCTCCTCTCTTAACCACGATCGACCTCGCCACCATAGTTTGTCGCGGCTCAGGAATTCCAAGGCTGCGCCCCGTGTAAGATAATTTGCGGGGTTATCAGTCCCAAGACAATGTCGCCATCGAGATTTGTCAAGCTGCGTTGAATTTCTGACACTCTATTGCCAACAAACTGTTGCCGTTGGGATGGCGCTCCTCGGATCCAATGCAGCACGATGGTGGAATCGGTCCAGGTCACGTCTATATTATGTTCAAATGTCTTGAGGGTCCTAATAAGGAATGTCGCCAACATAGTAGCAAGCACCGCTCCCAGAAGTTCGAGTCTGGGCAGCGTACTTTCTGCAGAGGTTCTACTCTTGATTTAGCCATTAGGAGCCGTAGAGATGGTCTTGTTTTGTCCATCGTATCTCAAAAA
>NC_051178.1:45568993-45599487 GCF_013339695.2 Rhipicephalus sanguineus | reverse complement strand
AGCCATGACAGCGACGGACAGGTGTAAACGCACAGATACACCCGATAAAGCGGATGGGAAGACTACCATTGCTTTAGCTCAACTGGTAGAGCATTGACGCCTTATTCGAACGTTGCAGACTGAAACCTCACCAGCAGTCAGGTGTCTTTTCACACACTTTTTCTCCACATTTATATCATAATTACTGCACGTAACCGCACCTGTACCTTCTTTGGCATGGTTGTCTGTTGTTTTCTCATGGTAATCCTAAAATTACATCTCTGCAGTGAGGTTCAAGGTGTCATGATTTGGTGGACATGAGGGTGATAATGGTTGCAATCTCAGTCATCTAAACATTCTAGCTCCGCTTCATGGAGGAGCCTGTGAATTTCAAAAAGCACTGCCGAGCGCTTTCGCTTGGGCAATGAATGACCTGAGCTTCAGAGCTACTAGGCTCCCTGCTACGTCGCACTCATCTTGCTGCACTGCTTCCAGGGCTGGGCAAAGATACTTTGAAATTGTATCACGATACGATACAAGATACTCAGGCAAGAAGTATTGGAGATACAGATACAAGATACTGCCGCAAAAATTGTATCCGATACGATACTTGGCAATTGTATCTTAAGATACTTCGATACATTCTCAAATTTGTTATCAGATCCATATAATGTAGCAGCAAAACGCCTATGCCCGAAAATGTCTGCTTCAAAATTTCCAACTGTGACCTATTTTGTTCCACTTTAATGAAATGTCTCTTAGTCCTCAAAAGTTTTGCCCTTCTTGCTCAAAGTACATTAGTTTCCTTCCAAAATAACTTATTGGGGTTTGTTTTAGCTTCTTCACAGGACAACTATTTGTCCAGTTCGCTGACAGCGGTACTCTCTTTTTTGCACAGCTTGCCGACCATCTAGCAGGTTGCCATATAATCACAATAACTTCAATAAGAAGCCTTCTCACGACGGCGCAAATACCGGTGTGGACTTTTACCTTGTCCGTAAAAGACAGCTTGCACAATACCGTATATCTGGACAGGTGTACAGCAGCAACAACGCTGGTAGCGACATTTTTTTTCTTTTTTTTGGGGGGGGGGGGGGGTGCGCATGGTGTATACTAGGGGTTTGAGCCATTTCGCTAGCGGCCCGACCCGCACACATCACCGTCTTCGTCTCATTTGTTTTTATTTTCTAAATAAATGTCTTCGTGAGCTGCACGGACGACTGGTCTCAAGCATTCCTTTCGTGAGGAACATGTGGTTACCATGTGCTAAAACATAACCGTGGAACAAAAACTATATTTCGGAATCCGCGTCGAGATATCAGTCATTCTCTACATCGCTATCGATGTTTCTCGAATCCTGACTCCAGATCCCCTTCAGAAATGACCTATATATGAGATATGGGAAAGGCTTCCTTTCAAACGTCATTTTGTTCAAACTCTCTCCCACCATTTCACTATCCCGGCCCTTGCAACTAAATTTCGCGACTACGGCCCGCTGGCTGTGAGCTCAGTTTGAGAACCCTGGTGTATACGTAGATGACGTAAAACTGCAATGAATTGTCATATTCTACTTATCTGCTGGCGTAAAGGATTCTTTGTTGAGATACTTACTAACATGCAATCTTTTTAGCAATTATTCTTCAACGAGGGAACATGTGCAACACAGAAACGTCTCAGACGTATTGTATAGTTCCACAAAGCTTCGCAGGACACCGCCGCTATTCGCGCTATTGCCGCTTATAGCTCCCATTAGGTGGCGATTAGTAATACGAAAAATATTTAAGAAGGCCTAAAACAGGAAAACAAATATAAGTAAAATAGAGAGGTGGTTGTGTATCAAACATTCACATTGAATGAGTACAGAAACACAACACAGACGGCGCCCTTAATAGCTATGCGCATGAAGTATATTGTCAAATTACCTGTTGAGACAATAGAAAATTCAGTGCCGATGAAAAATTGCCTGAAATGGCTCGTTGGGACACTCATGAGTAAACCGGAGCATTCAGTAAAACAATGTTTCTCGAATCCCCTTCCTAACATCTTTAAGATGCCTCCTAATGATTTCCATTTATAAAATGCAAACTCAATTTCGTTATTTTCCTAAGCGGTAAGCAGAATATTTTGTACTGTTAACTCAAGGTACGTCCGCATAATTATATATTTGTTTGCAAAATCGCCTTGGCAACGTGTAAATGTGTAAACAGTAGTGGAAATAAAGTAGACAGAAGAATAAAGCAGAAATCTTATTTTGGGAGCGCGTTGCAAAAGACATACTGCGGTGACCAGACCGGAAAAACAGTGCAGAGACTTAGGTAATGTAAGGGATGCGAAATGACAGCTAAGAAAGCACTTGTGCTAATAATAAATTATGATTTCCTAAATTCTTTGAATAAATGTAGCAAGAAGTGAAAAATACGGTAAGCCAAGATATTTTCTGTTAGGTAAACGCTTGCTCTTTCAGATTTAGCATCAGTACCAGTGGTGCTAACGTTGTTAGATTCTTATTTGCATATAAGTAATTTCATGGCATGCAAGTCAAACTTACATCGACGAGGTCATTCAAATCGCTGATATGTAAAATCCACGCGACGCAAAGGAACCCCATTCTTGCACGCATTACATTTCGTTACGGAGCAAGACGCAAGAGAACCTTCAGTATGTATAACGACACAGTAGCAATATCAGAATTTGCGCGATAGACGCGGCGCAGGACAGTGGTTAAGAGCAGGTGTCGCGGCATTGGCGCAACTAAAAAGAAAAGAAATCGAGCAGACAAAAGGTACGTGGGCTGGGCGTAGACGTCCGCGCGCTTGACTTCCTCATCTTCTGCCCTCACGGGGTACTCTAGAAGAAAAATAAAATTGCGCCACTGCCCTAAGGCTTAATCAGATGGCTTAGTGGCACCGGTACCAGCTTGAGAAGCGGAGCTTGGCCAGCGATTATTGTTTCACGCGGTTGTGTTGCGATAGAAGTATCTTGTATCTTAAGATACACGATACATTATCGAATGTATCGGAAATACAGATACAGATACTCGTCTTTCGAGAAGTATCGCGATACAGATACAAGATACCCATAGAGTATCTAAGATGCATGTATCTTCGATACTGCCTAGCACTGACTGCTTCTTTTTCTTTTTCTTAACACTTGCTTGAACAGATGTGGCGCAGCTGCCTAGAAGGTCCTTTAAACCCACATCGATGCCGTCTTCACCGCGCGCTTTCCTCTTCCTGCAAATAAATTAACACTTATGCCTAAGTGCCATGAAAGTGTTTACAAGAAATGCGGAGGGTGTAACTACCGAGATGATGGTGTGCAGTCTGTGGGCTTCCTGGTGGGTCTGGAGGACAAACACAAACAAGGCATGGGTTGGAAAAGCTGGGAGGAAGCTCACATGCAACAGTATGGGCAGCTTGGTTTTACATGTTGGCGCAGAGAGATGCATGGTAAGGAAAGGGAAAGATAAACTGATCACTGCCACGTAAGCGTTTGATTATGCCTGCGGAGTACAATTGTACTAGCAACGCAATGATAAAAAAATCACCATCTCCCGCTAAAGGGGACCATGAGGCGATGCGAAGCAGTGTTTCGGCATGTAGAGCCCGCGTTTCAGAGGTGGAGTGGTCAGGGGGGGGGGGTGATTCTTAAAAGGAAGAAGGAAATGAAAATGGAAATTGGGTGTGGAGTGCACGATAACTGTCTCTCAAGTGAGGACACCTCAACCGATACACTCACGGGAGATTGGGGATTAAAGGGACAGTGAGAGTGAAAAGAGTATGGTGAAAGAAGGAAAAGAAAGGTATGAGTGAAAAAAAAAGTGAGGGGGGGCAGGAGAACGGGCGTCCGAGCCACCGTGGTGAGCGGCTAGAAAATTCGTTCGACTAGGCCGGCATCCTCGAGAAAAGCGAGTAGGGCCGCAAGGGCTGATCAGCGACGGTGCACGTGGCCGGTGGGATGGAGCAAGTCCTGTAGGGTCGCACACGGCAGTCCGACGAGGCGGTACTTCATGGCGAGCCGCTTCCGCGCAGTGTTGAGAGAAGGACAGTCAAACAATAGGTGGCACAGGGTTTCGATCGCGCCGCAATCGTTGCAGTTCGGTGCAGCGGCGCCGCGAAGACGATGCTTGCGTTCCGCGGGCCACACAGAACCGGTCCTCAGGGCAAGAAGCGCGCGCTCGCGGCGAGTGAAACCAGTGGCTGGGATGGGAGGAGGGGTGTGTCCGGAGGCGACCCGTGCGTCAGGATGCTCGCGCACCAGCTCCCGGCGAAGGTTGTTGCGTGCCGAGTCGAACGAGCTGGCGTAATCCGTCAGCGAAGTCTCGGCGGAGTGTGCTCATTTTGCGAGTTCGTCTGCAGCCTCGTTGCCCGCGATGCCGACGTGTGAAGGGAGCCACTGAAGGACCACATCACAGCCTCGTTCCTAGAGGGCCAGCAGGCTGAGAGCGGCACGCTGAGCAAGAAGGGGACCTCGTTCCTCCCTCGCGAGCTGGCGGAGGGCAGGTTTCGAGTCGCAGAAGATTGCTGCGCTCGTGACGGCCGGCGAATTGCGCAGGAGGTCTGCAGCCAGCTGGAGCCCGACTAGCTCAGCTGTTGTTGAGGATGCACAGTATCGCAAGCGGCACTGTCGTTCCGAGCTGAGCTGAGGGGCTATGCAGGCGGCCGCGGCTGAGCGATCCTGCAGGACGGACCCATCGGTGAACACCTGCGCCCTCCCGGCCAGGTCCTCATACATCCGCGCCGCGGCCTCCCGAGCAATGGCACTGATGGGGGTGTGGCGTTTGGATCGAATGCCCGGCAGGTGCAAGTTCACTCGAAGGGGCACTCGACGGTGAGGGGGTGGCCAGCGCGAAAGGCGTGCGGGGTCGTCAGCCACAACACCGTCGTACACGTCGATAAGTTGGCCGACACCAGTTTGCACAGCACGTAACCGCGAGAGGAGGGGACCTGCATCAGGCGCTCGGTGGAGACGCTGCAAGTGGCACAATGCGCGCAGGTCCGCCGTGAGCGACGCAAGCCACGCACGAGCCTCCGCGAGGGTCTCGGCCACACGAGAGCCACGAGGCATTCCGTGACACATGCGGATGACTCTGCGGTGGTACTGGTCGATCAGTCGTCACTGTGGCGCCTGGAGTTTGCAGATCGGCAGTGCGTAGTGGATGGCAGACAGAGCCATCGCCTCGTAGATGGTGCAGGCGAAGGCAGCGGGGCAGCCGTTGCCGCCTGCGAGTAGTTGGCGCACGGCCGATTCCACGCGATGCGTCGTCTGTCGTATACGTCGCACCGCCGGGAACTACGGAGGCGATTGTCTATCGTCATGCTGAGGTAGCGGACGTTGCTACTCCAAACTATTGGTGCACCATCCAGCTGAAGGCACGGAAGACGTCGTCCGGCTTCAGCACGAGGGTGGACGACGAGGGCCTCGGTTTTCGGCGCCGAGATCGCGAGACCGATGTTTCTCACGAAGGCGGCCACACATTGGAGGGCCTCCTGCATGCAAGCGCGCACCACCGAGCACTTTCGGGTCGGACCAGTTTTATTAGGTTATTGGGACACTTATATTCTTCCAATTTCTGAATAACTCCTTCGGGTTTTATAGAATTGAATGCGTTTTTAATATCTAGTGCGATTAACATGCTGTTTAGGTTATCAATTTTCGCTTGGTTTATTCGTTTATTTCTTCCAATGCCGTGGTTGTTGATGTCCCATGGGTGAGTCCAAATTGTTTTTTGTTGAAATGGTGATTTTTAAACAAGAAATAATAGATTCTGTCTTTTATGAGTTTTTCTAATATTTTTCCCAGAATCGAGTTTATAGCTATTGGGCGGTATTTGTTTTCCTCGGATTTGTCTTCTCCGTTCCCTTTTGGAATCAATATAATTTTAGATTCTTTCCATCTTTGAGGAAAATGTCCGTGCTTTAAGCATGCATTAAAATGATTGACAAAGAAAGTCTTAGGCCTTTCATACATCACTTGTATGAGGTTAGTTTTTAGGTTGTCTGGTCCGGGGGTTACATCTTTTCCAAGATTTTTTACTACTTGCGTTACTTCAATCTCCGTAAATGGAAGGTCATCACTGGGTAAGTTTCTTTCTCTCATTTCTGTTTCCGATGGCCAATTTCCTCCCTGTTTGTTAATGTTTATTGTGTCGTTACTTGATCGTATTTGACTGTGTCCTGACTCGTCATTTTCTATCCAGTTAGGGTATAATTTTTCTAGGATGTGTTCTATTGTTTCCTGAAGAGTCTTTGTTACTTCTCCATTTTCTTTTGTGATACTTCTAAACATAACCTTGGTTTTCATTTTATTTCGTGTAATTTTATACGGTAGGATGAATGGATTTTTCGTAGCCTTAGTACACAGAGTTTTCCAACTGTTGTTTTTAGCCTGTTCTATCATGTTGTTATACGTGTCATGTTCTTTATAATATTCCTTTTTGTATTGTTCTCTGATATCCCCCTTCCCCTTTTGATACCTGCTTCGTAGTGCTCTGACTGTCTTCCTTTCAATTTCTAGGTCTCTTGACCACCAAGTATTCAGTTTTTGTTTAGAAGGTTTTTTCTTTTTAATGAATTCCTTCTTAAAGGGGTCATGAACCACTTTTCCATGTAATGATCTAATGGCCTCAGTATCGGAGTGTACTGCCTCCCGAATCGATTGCCGCAAAAATTTCTCGAATCCGTCAAGAATCAGCGGAGTTACGGGGGTTTGGCGCACGCTCCCAGCGCTTTCTCTCTTTTCTCGCGCCGGCGAGCGCACTGGAAGCTAGACAGGGAGGGATGGCATGGGGGAAAGAAGTTACGCCAGCGCGCGTCATGAAACGCGATCGCTCTCCCGCTGTGATTCGCTTGCGCGAGTGCGGCTACCGTGTACTGAGGAGTGTGGCGCCGGCAAGGGGCGGCACCCCGCGGCAAGAAGCGCATCTGATCCGAACGCCGCTCTCGATTTCGTCGGCTATCGGCCAATAAGCATGCTATGGGTCTTGCGACGTACAGCGGACCGACGCCCCGCCCACCGACGAGAGTGAGAACCGGCCTCTGTTTGAAAAGAGGGTGCCTGGGGAAACGGCAACTTCGCGCTCCGCTTGTGGCCATTACGCGGCGCGCACGACTGTAATATTTGGCAGAGCAGTTCATAGCCGTGTCAGCTTTCCGCAGGATGTGTTTTTTCAATCAGCCCAAGGGGTGCTTCATGACCCCTTTAAGCTTCTCGATTTTCTCGTATAGCGTATTCACTATTTCTTCAATACTTTCCTTCGTGTTTATATTCCCCTGGACTTCCTCAAACCAGGGATCAATTTGCAACTTTTCCATGACTTTTGTTTGACCTTTTAACGTTAGGCTATATTCCTCTGGAGGTTCTTCGTTTTTAATAACAACTTTAATGTATCTATGATCGCTGTGATTATAGGTTTGTGTCACATATGGTGAGGTCAATCCAGCCCCTCGCCCTACTTGTTTTAAATGTCGGAGGTGACTCTTTTGCATTTAATAATGTCACGTTGTGTAATACTATGAATTCTAATACTTTTTCGCCTTTCTCATCTGTCTCCGTGCTTCCCCAAATTTGATGTGTTGTTGAAGTCGCCCATTATTATAGTGTTAATGTCTGTAAAATTCTGTAAAATGTTTCCTATTGCTGACATTGCCAGCTCGACGTTTTCATTCGGAGGACAGTAGCAGTTGATAATTAACAATTCTCTTTCGCCTTTCTTTATCTTGACTGCTATTAGTTTTTGTTCTATGATAATTGGGAAAGCGGTTATATTTTCTTTGTGTATTACGATTGCTGTCTTCGGGTCTTTGTTGTTGGCTATAACTTTATGCTTTAGCGGAAACCCTATGACTTTGTTGTTGAGCGAATATGGTTCTTGAAGTACAGATATATCGAATTCTTCTTCTTGTTGAAAATTGTGTAGTGACTGATTTGCCTTAAATGCCCTGCCGAAGTTTGCCTGTATCATTTGTATTTCTGCCCTATTCGCCATTGTGCCTTGTGTGCTGGGATACGCTTAGTTTAGTCTAGCTAGAATTCTGCTTTTCTCGGCCCGGACCTTTGCTATGTATACCGGGCATTTCCTGGACATCATATAATGATCTGTCTCTGTGCCGCCCTCGGTCTCGCAGATGTTGCAGTGATGGCCCCGTTGGCCACAGTTAATGCAGCGCTGGGGGCCATCGCAATCGGGAGCAATGTGGCCGTGCATGGCGCATCTTGTGCATCTGGGCCAAAAGATGTCAAAGATCGGGCATCGTGACCAGCCGATGTTCAGTGCGGTTCGGCTTCCGATTGCTTTGTTTCCACTTCGATTTAGGGCAAGGATCACTGTCTTGCCTCTCTTGCCAGGCCATGTCTTCTTTATTGTAATGTCTTCCGGCGAGCGCGCCAAACGGTTTTGCCTGACGATTCGGGCTGGGAGATTGACCTCGTCAATTTCATCCTCGAGTCCAATTACTTTCTTATGGATCCTGTTCTCCTTTGGGAGCTTGGCTTCAACATTTCTCATTTCTCTGTCATTCTGAATGAACTGGAGAATTTTAGCTGAGTCTTCTTTTGACTTCGTCGTCACGACAATCCCCTCTCTCCCTGGCCGAATTGTTGCTTCTTGAATTCCTAGGTCGAGGGGATCAACTCTCTGCCTCAGATGCGACCTCTTTCTTCTCCATAGTTCCGGAAGATACCACCAGAGCATACGTTGGTCGGCGCTCGTTTACCGGAGTGTTGCTCTGTGTTGGCTCTTCCCTTTGTTCGAATGGTTCTTCTTGTCTCCTTTTCTCCAATTCTTCGATTCTGCCTTTTTGGAACGCTATCTGTTGGGCCTGTTCCAGTAACAGGTTTTTCAGTTTAGCTTGTTCGGAGATTATCGCTTCAATCTGCTGGGCTACCGCCTCGTCGCCGCCCGTCAATGTAGAGATTTTAATGAGAGCCCTCATAGTATCCTTGTCTGCTTTGGAAAGTTTAGACAAAACTGAACCCTTTTCTCCGCGACTGGTTGGTAGTGATGATTGTGAAGGTGTGTCGTCGTCCCAGTTGTCCTGCGCTCCTTCGTTAGTAGCAGTTTGTGTTTGAGGGTGGACCTCTCCTCCTTCAGCTTCTTCGGCTTCGGTACCTCGGCTGCCTCCCTCCACCTGGTCATTCCCGGTTGGGCTCCACCAATGTGTTTCAGGAGACGCTTTGGTGAGCGTCGCTCCTTGTGGTTCTTCTTTTTTTGCCTTCTCTCCTTTGTTGGTAATTTGTTTTTGGTCCACTTTCTTTGTCGTCTTCTTCTGTATCTTGTCTGTCTTCGTCCCTTGTGTGGGATCTGTAACTGCAGAGTCGTCGTTGCTTCCTGTGTTTTTTAGGACCTTTGACATAGGCCCCATTGCTGGGTTTGCCGTTGGTCGAGGTCCTTTTCCCTCCAGGCCTTGTTTCTGGGTTTCCGTTCTCATCTCCTTGGATTTCGACATTTTCTCCTATTCTCCTCGCTGTGTTTCCGAGAGAAGGATTTGTGCCTTTGGAGCCGTTGTTTGCCTTCTGGAAGAAAGTTACTCCTTTTTAACTTGTTCTGGTATACAGGGACAGAAAAACACTTGGGATCCTGTCCTGCAAACAACTTGCTGGTATTTCCAAGCAAGCGATCGCTAAAGCATGGGTGGGGGATCGAGGGCACCCTCCATCATGCGCTGTGTATGGGCGCTCGCAACACTCACTCACAAATAAGAAACAATATGTGACGTGCCCCGCGACAGCTGGTGGGCCCTCACCGTTATTAGCAAGCCTCACCGCATCGATAAATGTACGCGCAACGCTTCGTAAAAGCACTTTTCATGGCCTGCGGTGTGAAAACGGCAGCTACATGGAAAGCGTGCGCTGCAGTACGACGTGAAAAGAAAAAAAAAAGGAACGCTTGTCTATGAGTAGTAAAAAGTTTTCTTATCGCGGCAGCTAGGGGCCGTCCACGTACAAGCAGGAGGGTCGGTCAGTACTCAGGAGTCCCAACAAAATCGAGAGAGTTGGCAGACCTGAAACGGGTATCGTGCGTGCGCTGCAATATGAGACGGCAGCACTCACTTCTCTGCATAGTGGGGTGTGCGCCTCAGAATGTTATCAATAATGGCAAACAGGGGCCACTTTATTTTGCCTGCATTGCCTGGCGCGCCGCTCCTCGTTGACGATTCAACGCCGGACACGATCTTCATCCACCTGTCCCTTACGTTTTTAAACTTCAACATGGCCTGCATTCCTGCACGATTCAGTCAATCACATACAATTGATTCGCTCTCAACATGCAACAAACGACTCAACTTACCGGTCAGTCCAAACAGGACTCCAATAAGGTCCCACCGGTTCATTTTCTCCTCCTTATCCTTATAGTTGGGGAGTGTCTTATCGTACAGGAAGGGATACAGCCGAACTTCTTCAAGAAAAGCTTCGACGTCCATGTCAACAGCGGAGCACGCACGTTTTGAGCACAACGACGGCGCCAAAAAAAAAAGAAAGAAAACGAGCCCTGTGCGTTGCTATGGCGACTACCACGCAGGTCGCTGATTGGCGCTTTGCTTGGGCGGCAGCGGCAGAAATAGCGCAGCGAGCGATGGGGTCGGCGGGAAGAAAACCTTCCCGCTCAGCGGGAAAACGAGCGGAAAGCGGAGTCTCGCGAGCGGCGCGCGTCGCGCGGGAGAGTGCCGCGCTGCTAGTGTGTTCGTACCCTAACGCGAAAGGAACTCGTTCCAGTTACATTTCAAAAATTGGAACGTGCCGTTACATTAACGTTACATTTGAATTTTTAATCAAAATATAGTGCCGAATAACCTGAGGCAGACAAAAGGTAGAATTTAAAGCTAACATTGGGCAACAAATATACGAATTTGACATCGCCAGCTGTAGGTTATAAGATAAAATGAATCTAAAGAAACGCTCCTAGACAATTTCTTTTAGAGACCACCGGCCATATTACAGACATGTCTGACGGCAACTTTCGTGCTCGTCTATTACAAGTGGAACACATGGGTCACTTTCCTCGTCACTCTTCAAATGCACCGTCAGAATACTGCGATTCACATACTCAAATAAAAATTCCCACAAATGCACCAATATAAATAAGTTTCTTGCACAGGCAACCACATCGAAAAGAACAATACATAGGTGTTTAATGGGTGCTGATTGAATATCGCAGTGTGAGTAGAAAATGACGTCCAGGATGCATGTTCGCAGTCTCTTGTTCGCACTCAGCAAGAGTTGCATCTCGGTTACTGAAAAACCAAAAAGGCGCGTACCAGCAAGGAAAAAAGTAAGGACAGGACAGAAAGGGCGTCCTTACTTACTTACAGAAAGGGCGTCCTGTCCTTACTTTTTTCCTTGCTGGTACGCGTCTTTTTGGTTTTTCAGTAAGCATGTGCCAACTAGCCCAACAAAAAGTTCTATTAAGTTGCATCTCGATGTTGGAATCCGGCTGAGGAACCTGTGTTCTCGTCAGCACTTCGTTGGCAGTGTTGAAGAGCCATTCCATCAAGTGCTTGAGGGTACTGCCGTGTTGTACGCAAATAGGGACAAGCCAACCGTGGTCATAAGAGCGAGCGCAGGCTCAGCGGGCGCCACAATAATCTAGCGCTGTATGTACGTGTATCGTTTATTGCATGACAGACGTTACCGGTGCGGCGGCTGTCGAACTGAACTATAATAAAGGTTACAGACCGATAGCAGCGGAGATAACTCGCATGTTGAAGGAATGCCTGCCCAAACGAAACCATCGAAGACACCGGACAGGCGCCACAGCAGCACCCGCGTCCACTGCGTTTCGGTCCTCTTCCCCGCTATCCACGCAACCGAGTGTCAAAAGACAGATTTGTCGTTAGCTGACGGCGGAATGCACCAGATACTAAAGGGACGATCAAGCCAGCCTCTAAAGATCATGCGACGAGAGAAACGTTCCCTGGAACTGAGCCGAAGTTTTGCAGTCGGCAGCGCGCGAATATAAAACCAATAAAATGTCGCAAGAGTACGCTGCAAGCGGAAGGCGCTCACTGCCAACGGGTAGAACCGAAGTGTAACTTCGCCACCGTTACGTTGGGGCCGAAGACCATACATGCGCAGTGGGAGGTCACCGGGCGGGATTTCGGAGGTTAGCACGTCGGTGCGTCACTCATTTTCTGCGGCCTGTGGCGTTGTGATTGGCTTCTCTGTCCCACGCGCGTCAAGCACCAGATTCGCGGCGATGATTCGCGCCGCTCGAAAACTGCGCGGAACCACGCGTAGGCGCCTCGACTGTGGTAAGTCTGCTCCCCCACTTTTCCCTATGCCGACAAGGCCACGGGGACGCGCAGCAGAACCGCCCGAATACGCAGTCCCCCCCCCTCCTCCTCCACACACACAAAAGCTACTTTCGAGTTGGCCGAACAAAAAAGTCGCCTAGGTAAAGATACATTGCGTGCCCTTTCCTGGCAGCAGCCTTACGTTGGGGTTCGATGATTCTCGAATGTCAAGTAAATGTTCTCCAGGGTGTGTCTACACTCCAGAACGGCCCGCGATTGCTGTCAGACTGGCTCAGACAAAAAAAAAAAAAAAAAAAAATCAGCTGTTCCTGCCGCGCGTGGTCGGTCTTGACATCGCGCGCTTCCCTGCGCCCCCAGCGGGCGCCTTAAACTGAAAACCAGGGTGCAGCAGTCAAGTGACAGGCGAAAGGTAGATTCTTGCGCCTCACGCGCTCGCCCATCCACCCCTTCTGCATGATGTGCTGTGTGCGGGCGCCTGTTCATTGCTGAGGAACGTTTACAGAAGGAACGCCGTTCCCTATGCCGTTCCTACGTAAACGTAACGAGTTACCGTTACAGTTCCACCGATCCTCAATGGAACGCTGGCGTTCCTTTGTTCCTCTAAGAAGGAACTAACTCTTTAGATTACAGCAGCATAGTATATGGGTCAGCGAGACAATCATATCTGAAACGACTGGATCCGGTACACAATCTCGGCCTCCGCCTCTCAACCGGTGCATATAGAACGTCACCCATAAACAGTCTGTACGTAGAAACCAATGAGCCACCCTTGGCAGACAGAAGAACCATGCTCACATACTCATATGTGCTAAAGATTCGTTCAATGCCGAACCACCTCTGTCACCCTATAGTAAATCACTGCTCATCTAGAACACTATTTATCAACAAACCCCGAACAGTAAGGCCACTCATTCTTCGCTTTGAAGAGATGTGCCGAGAGTTAAATATACAGTACACATTGCCTAAGATCGCAGAGAGACCCAATGCGCTCCCACCTTGGTACTGTCTACCCTCTGTATGTGACCTCACGTTGACACAATTTCAAAAAAAGCAAACACCCCGCGAGCATATATTACAGGAATTCTTAGCACTTCAGGCAAAATATTCAAAACACATAGCATTTTACACCGACGGTTCCAAATCAACACGATACGTTGGAAGCGCGGTAATACACAATCATTGGGAAAAAACAATTTGGCTACCCCATTGCGCATCCACGGTACGGGCCGTGGTACTTCGGAAGAAGCTTCATAGACCGACCGGGGCCACCTAGGAGTCCAGAGCCCAGGCCCGTAGCTAGGGGGTATGCCCCAGGGGCCCGCCTCCCCTCCCAAATGTTTGACGGAGGGGGTGTTTTACTGACAATAATAATGAGAATAGGTATTTTTCTCAGACAGTCAACGCCTTCAGCAAGTGCCCCCTCCCCCCCACTATCGCCCTTCGCTGACTGCCGCAGGCCGGCGGCCACGGCGGCGGGGACTGGTGTGCGCGGAACACACGGCGAAACTGTAGGCAAGCAGACGCGAAAACGCGACAAAGCGCGGCCGCGCGCCGTTGCTATGGCAACGACGGAGAGATCTTCCACCGGCTGCTTTGCTGCTGGCTTGCGCTTCCTTTATCGAATTCTCGGCGCTCGCCACTTTCCTATGAAGAATGCTGTCTCACGCTCATAACGTGCATGCCATTCGTGACCTGGAAGTGCCGGGCGCGCGGCGATAATACAATCGAGAAGCATGCAAGATATCAGGACTATTTTCATGAGGCGAAACGACACCCTTTCAACACGTTTTTAGTGTACGCTACTTTCCTGATCGGCATAGGTAATTTCATCGCGAATATCAGCGGATGACACACTGCCTTTGTCGTTGCAGCAACGCCACTTTACGCAATTGAAAGAGTAATCACTAAGAGAGAAGTTCAGGCATGACACATGCATTTCGTCTTTACTGCTGACTTTCCCGGAACAGGTACCCATGTTAGCAGCAATGTACAACAGAGCGAATGAAAACAGCGAGGAAGAAGACTTCAATACTAACAAGCGCTTTTCGCATTACAGTTCTGCTTACCGATTCAATGAGCCACATATTCGATGCTCACTAGATTGCCCTCCTCACTGTGTCCCAATAATTTATTTATTTATTTATTTACAGATTACCTACATCGCCATATAGGCATTACGTAGGGGGGGAACAAAAACATAACCAGAATAAAGGAACACTTGCAGGGATATATACACACATATAGAAATATCAACAAAACATTATCAGAAGCAACATGAGTATAGATCACCAAATACAATTTAGAGACACGTAGTACATACATTTGTTGTTGCAAGAACAATTTCACAACATGGAAAAAAATAAATCATTATCTGTTATATTTACTAAGTCGTCTGTTAAACTGTTCCAATCTCTTATTGTTTTAGGAAAGAACGAGTAGAAAAAAGTGTTGGATCTGCATTTAAAGGTAGAAATCTTTTTGCTATTATCACAGCGAGTGGATGTGTAGGATGGTTCAACAAGGTAGCTATGACGATTAATACCTGTGTTAGAGTTATAGATCTGGTGCAACAGCTTAAGCCGTAGTTTCTGTCTACGTACACGGAGCAGATCCCATCCCAAGGTGGCCTTCATTTGAGAAACACTGGCGTAGGGGCTGTAATTATTTAAAACAAACCTTGCCGCTTGGTTCTGAAGTTTTTCAAGTCTATTTATAAGATAGTCTTGGTGGGGGTCCCATATTACGCATGCATAGTCAAGTATGGATCTGACTTGCAAAAAATATAAAGTTTCCTTGATTTCGCGCGTCGCCTGTTTGAAATTCCTGCGGATAAAGTGAAGCATCTTACTAGCTTTTGCTATGGCCGTGTCAATATGTTTGTTCCATGTAAACGATTCGGTAAAGTAAACGCCGAGGTACTTATAATCGCTGTGTATGTTGATAGGGACGTCGTAGATGTTATATTGATGCTCTGATTTGGATGTTTTCCTTGAGAAGCTCACGCTGCAACACTTTTTTATATTCAAATGCATGTTCCACTTTTTACACCAGTCCGCTATGTGATCTAGGTCAGTTTGCAAAGTGTGTATATCATTTTCAGTCGCAATTTCTCTGTATATGACACAGTCGTCAGCAAATAATTTTATGGGAGATCTAATGTTTTCAACTATGTTGTTTATGTAGATTAGGAACAATAAGGGCCCTAAAACGCTTCCTTGGGGAACTCCCGAAGTCACTGCTATTGACGAAGATTTGACATTATTTAGGACGACGGACTGGGTTCTACCATTTAAGTAATTTCGTATCCATGTTTGAACGTTTTTATTTATGTTTAATGCAGCAAGCCTTACATCCAAGAGCTTATGCGACACAGTATCGAATGCTTTTTGGAAATCTATAAAAACAGCGTCTACCCGACTACCTATGGGTCATCAAGCTATACGAACAGATCAAGCTCGCCTTGCTTGTTCGCCTCAGGTTTATGACTGACGTGTGGCTGCTGCACCATATATATATATATATATATATATATATATGGTGCAGCAGCGACACGTTATTCCGAAACCTCGCGGGCTTTCTTGATCAACTGAAAAAAATGAGCGCGCAATTAGCACGTTGCTGAAGGTAGCGCAGTCACATGCCATTTGAACATGCCTACATACGCCTCATTGACATATTGACAATTAGGTGAGTACTTGTCGATCCAGTGTGCTCGGAATAATGTGCAGTATATAGGTTTGCTTCGCGTAACGCCATTCCTCTTTTTTTAAATCGTGCTGCGTGATAGCTGGGACACCCTCTGTATATATATAATATACTTACGACGACGCTGCTCCTGAGATCACCATGGTCTTTTGTGCCTCTGTGCTCATTAAGGAGCCCCTTTAAAAGTGTCGTGTGCGCGTAACAACATATATATATATATATAATATATATATATATATATATATATATATATATATATATATATATATATATATATATATATATATGTATGTATGTATGGTTTCGACAGAATGTTCCTGGCTATTGGTTTAATTATATGAAAGAAAACTAGTCACAGTGAAAAACATAACATTTATTCTGAGCTTTCGGCCGGGGACCGGCCTTTATCAAAGAATGCATTCGTACATGGCGTACGGGTTTAAGTACAGATTTTGTCAATACATTGATGTAGACACACCATCGTGATTCGTTGGACTATGACATGGGAGGGGCCAGAACACACACATATATATATATATATATATATATATATATATATATATATATAATATATATATATATATATATATATATTATATATTGGTCATTTCATGCCAAGTGTCCCAGAGGTGGCGCTCGCACATCGCAATAGCATACACATACTGAAAGAAATAATGCACTTTGTACACACTTGTTTGTCTGGGTATACGTGTTGTGCAGACGTCCCTCTAGCACATTGTGCCAACGACGCCATAGGCTGCTCTCGGGCGTCCATACTTCCCATTGGGCCCGCAAGCAAGCTCACATTGTAACGCGAATTCATTACTCGTTGCCCTGACATCAACGGGACATGACTTTCGGCCACTCACGGGCCACTCACATATATCTCGCATCTTGCCGCTGCCTGTGACGAGTGTCAACTGCAAGGGCGACCACGTGCTTTGCGGCGAAGCGCCAACAAAAAGAAATGCAGGACGCGTTCCGAGGGCTAAATTCAAAGATAATTTTCTTCCTTAAAACAAAAAATTATTTGATTAGACTTTCTTCATTACTTAACAATGTAGTCTACTATCAAACGCCGCATGACGAGGATTTTTACTTGCAACGAATCAGTATGAAAAATACGGTCAAACATGCCACAAATCGCATATGTTTTCTAATTTCACAATTGTGTTCGGGAAGATTTGAAGCCTATTTTACCCCTAAACATTTTCGTACTAACGTACACTTTCCTAAAAATCATACAATTTTTAAGATTCGTTAGGGAGAGTTCCAGATAGCTTAAGAAAAAATCACGAACTTTGAAGATTTTCGTAGTTTGTGAAGATACGTAGCTGGTAGTGAAACACAAAAATTTCGGAATTATTAGGTCAACTAAACAGATCCTCTGGGATAGCGCAAGCGTGGTTTTGAAGCTCAACACACAAAAATAGATGTTATACACATTTTTCTATTAGGCACAGTTTAACAAATACAAGCAAATTTCGAGGGGGCGCCATGATCGTCAAATTTGTTTTCGAGCGAAAATGTTTTGCAATACTCTATGTGGCACAGGAAATAGGCACAAATTGTATCAGCAAAATGCGCGATGTGCGAGCGCCACGTCTGGGACACTTGGCATGGAATGACCCATATATATATATATATATATATATATATATATATATATATATATATATATATATATATATATATATATATACATAAGCTTCTTGACTTAGACTGCATCGACGAGCTCCTATACAAACAGCTGCAAGGAGAGACCGTTTCCATTTGCGTTTAACCTCCATGCCTTTCAGTGCTTGTTGTTCATCCGAAAGGACATGGTGCTGTTTGTTTGAATTCCAGCTTCTCAAAAACTCAGCATTTCCCGTCTTCCTATATGCCAGAGGTATTTGAAAGTTAGATCGAGCGCCTAACACATTTCTTCAACCAAATTTTCCTGTTTTCTTGCAAGCAAATAACTACGCTTTTGCACCGTTTTGAATGAACGATTTTCCGCAGATAGGACGTGAAGGTAGGATAGCTGTTGCCTTACGGTCAGTTAGTTGTCAGGCTAGGGCATCTTTTTTTTTTTTTTTTTCTACGGCATCGGAAGGTGTTTCGACCCAAGCAAGGCTTGTCGAACTTGCTGTCCATCTATAGTAGCACTCTGGCAGAGAAAAGGTTTTCAATGGCAGGTGTCTGTTGCCCAATGTGAGCATCGATCATTGCGTGTAGGAGCATCCTTGCAGTTATTGTACCGAATTTAAGCATTTTTCACCATCTTCCTCCTTTTGTTCCATTCTTCAATACCATTCCATTATGATTATTTGATAAATAAACAGTGAAATTGAATAATTTGCGCAAGGAAAACTGGTGTACAATTTTCAATATTTCATTTTCCTGCTTAAGCTGGTTTCTGCGATGATGGCGTAGCATTCAAATAAACTTCCCCGTGGAATCAGAGTCATACCACCAGCTCTGCTCCAGATTACGATAGACGCATGTATAATTGCATTCCGGAGCATCTCAAAAAATCACAGCATATCCACGGAGTGAATGATGATGAGTGGGCGAAGCTCCGGAGGTTCATCGGTAAACCGTGAATCTTCCGTGAATTCTGCCCAGTACATCATCACCGACGTGAGATCGGGCGCGTTTATACTAAAGGTTCGATGAGTTATGACGACTTGCAGCTCACTTTAATTTTACATGTACGCTGTGAATTTTCATTGTTTAGAAAACCATTGCTTTAGAAAACATCTGGCGTCTTTCGTTAAGCAGCTGGCGTCTTTTCGTTTTGCTTTAGAAACATCTGGCGTCCTTTCGTTTTGCTTTTAGAAAACATCTGGCGTCTTTCGTTGGTTTATTTCATCAATCAACGGCGTTTTGAACAAAATATTTATTGTTTAATCACGCACAGGAGAAATCTCACCAGGCACTACCTTGGAGGTAAACAATGGCTGCTAATGGGAATGAGAGACAGAAGAAGTCGGCTTTTAGCTAACACTTACACTTCTACTAACGTTTCCTACTGGAACATGCCAATGGCTGCTAATGGGGAATGAGAGACAGAAGAATTCGGCTTTTAGTTAACGCGCACGCTGCGAATTTTTTATTGTTCAACAACGCACAGGAAAAATCTCCCACCGGCACCACCTTGGAGGTCAAAGCGTAAGAATGGTTACGCTCTACTACTACGACTACGAGGGACGAACGGGTGCCGCCTTAAGGAGCTTCGCCCCTAAAAGTTACCTAATGCCATTCGAATGCGGTGTCTCGAAACCCGAATGTCAAACACAGGTGATCATATATATATTGCAACGGGTATGAGCCGATTAGTGGTCGTATCCCTAAGAGCGCGTTGGTCGGGCGTCGTGTCACCGGGAAAGGAACGTCGGTGCTGTCGCTGCTGATCGACTCGACGGTCTGCAACACCGGACATGGCCGACAGCGAGGACACAGCCGATGCAGGTTCATGAGATCGGTTATGGGCGCTGTAATCGCAACCTAGCTGTTTGGCGTTCACCGATTTGTTGTGTCGTTCGGGTTCTTTGCGGACAATTTGCCGTACAGTTGCCCTAAGGTCAAAGTGGAAACTGTAGCTGTCATCGACGCTTGCAGTGGCCACGTTAGATAACCGACCGAACTTTGGCGTGATACGGCGTAGTCTCAAATGTGCGGCAATGTTTGATGACGTTAGCGGCCAAAGCGAGACTGCCCTTGCCGATGAAGTAGTTGTACACATCCTCGGCAACACCTCTCTGAAGGTGCCCAACTTTGTCCTCTTCGGACATTTGATAATTCGCCGTCTTGCATAACTTGAGGATCACCTCTATGTACGTATAGTGCAGGTCTTACCTGGCATTTGAGTACGCTGAAGAAATTTCTTTTCGTGGTCGAATCTCCGAAGCACTCTATGATTTCAGAAGCAAAGAGATCTCAGGTCATTAGTGATTCTTCGCGGTTATCGAACCACAACAGCGCAGTGTCTGTGAGGAAGAGAGCGACATACTCTAGCTGAGCTGTGGGATTGCAGCTGTTGCATTTGCTCACGCGCTTGTAGTGCGTCAGCCATTCCTCCACGTTCTCGCCGGGTTTTCTTGAGAAATGCCATGGCTACATCTGACGCATCCAGTCGCCGGCTGTCCGTGACGGACGAGTCGAAGATGGCTGTGGGTCGCTGTTGCAGGACATCGGGATCTCCGGTAGTGTGGGAGGCAGTCGAACGAGGCGTCGGCTTCGGCGTAGACCTAGCGGTACTTGCTCCGTCGTCTTGGTCGCACTACCCAAGCACTCCCACCAGACAACTGTTACGGTTAAGGTTTAAGTATGGTTCTTTACAGGGGAGGTTGATGGTCGGGTAATGATGGCGTCGGTAGACTGCACCAATTCTTGCGCAAATATTTTTTCGGCGAGTGGCGAGAAAGACCCGGACAGGCGCAAACATCAACTGAACTTGTTAGCAAGGATATATATATATATATATATATATATATATATATATATATATATATATATTATATATAATATATATATATATATATATATATATATATATATATATATATATAGTTTGTGTGTGTGTGTCTAGAGATAATACCTTGCGGGTAGCACTCACTAAAAAAAAAGAAAAGATGCCTTTACTATCGTTTCAGCCGTGACACCACCTTCGTCAGAGCCTTGTGAAGCCCGTGCCACAGCGGAAACGTTATTGAATCCATTTTTTTCCCGCTTCTAATGTGTGCCACCTAGAAGTTCATTCAATGCAGAAAGCGCCGCGCGCATGCGCCGTTGCTCGACGTGCGTTCACTAGTAGTCGCGAAGGCAACGCCGCCTCTCAACTTCAACTCCTTTTACTCTTTTATAACCACAGAACAAAGAGAGAATGCCTAATAACGTGCGGATTAATAATAAACGCATTTTTTTCTTTAGTAAATAGCAGCGCACTGCCTACAGCATTCTGCACATCTCATTCGTGCACTATGAAGGCTTGCCTGTCAGGGAATCTTAAGGGAATCTCCTGGAAAGAAAGGCCTAATATTTCCTTTGGAACGCCTGCACATCTTCATGGCAACAGAAGGAGCTCCGCTCACAGCTTAATCAATTTTCATATGCTGAGTGAACGAAAGAAGGGGGAATTAAAGGGTTCGCTTTTCCCTGCTGTGTCTTGCGACCCGTTGTTGAGCAAGTCAAATGCATTTCATATTCTACATCACGAGTGATACAGAATAAAGAAGTGGTTTTCAGAGATTGTAGGAATAGTTACTATATTATGTCGCATTAACAATCATTGCTGTCAGCGCAAAAACGCCAAAATTCGCTTTTCTGCAACTCTTTGTGCTGATCAAAGTGGACGATTGGACCAGTAGATGATTCATGATTGACTTTGTGCTTGATGAAGTGCAAAGTTGAAACAGACTGCGCCTACAGAACATGAAAGGAGTGCTTCAGGAGAGCTGCCAGCCCATTAGAGTAACCTATTGGTGTATCTGCGCCAACAGGATTCAAGACAATCACCTGCAGCATATGAGACAGTCGACTGTGGGGGAAAAAAAAAGAAAGAGAAAGAAAGAAAAAGAAGAAATGCAATAGGATAGATAGGTGCCTTTTTTGGGTGGGATAGACGGCAGATCTAGAGGTTAATACACAACACGTCGGTCATGTGTGTTCTACTACACGTACATTCCTAACAAAAAAGCTTACCAAGTTCGCATTTTCCTGAGTACAATATCATCATTCAACGACTGTGTCATTTTTGCACACCCGATTTCACGGCGCCAAGCTGGCCGTGGCAGCCACACTTCGATAAGAACTAATTGAAAACAAATAAAAAACTATCTTTAACTTGGTTTTTTTACTCTCATTCCTAGCGTCCTCAAACTTATCCAGTTCTAATTTGAGGTAACGCAAGGAGCAAACGAGCAACACCTAAATGGTACACCAAAGGAAATTCGCTTATTATGCAACCACAATATCATGTTCGTACACAAACATAATGGTTCCCGCTAGCTCAAAAAGAAACTCTGAAAGCAACATGCTGCTCCAATATCCCGCCGGTACGGCCAGCGCAAGAAACTAAACAAACAAACAAATAAAAACTCGATTCTCTTGATGCATCGCGGGCGCGTCTATAACGGCCAGACATTCGGCATGGCAGGTCTAGAAAAACTGCCAATTCATTGGCAGTCATCGCCGTCGAGATAACGCCGACACACAGCGCTCTCTTTTCTGAGCGGTGAAGCGACAGTGTCGGGGCGTGTGTACCGTTTCTTTTGATTATCTTTTATTTAGTGCCGCGTCACTGCATACGTCTTGGCGGGACTTTTGAATTCTTTAAGGTCGATACGCCACGTGGTGTCGTTCACGCGAACTAGGCCGCTGGTGTCCAGAAAAGCTGCATATGCTTCCGAGAAGACGACTTTGTCTGCGAACTAAAAACGCAAATGTTAATTTGGTAAGCAACAGTGAGTTCACAAGTGACAACTCCACCTTCCAGTGAAGACGCCCACACTAGCGACCCTCCCCAGGCCTCGAAGTCTTTTCAAAAATTGCTTCAGGAACGTCATATAATCATCGCCCATCCTACTCACACTGATCTGGGAACACGGCGTTGGGTACCGATCCACAGAGAAAATTGAGGAGGGGGGAACGTACTTTGATAGAAAAAAGCAGTCTGTGAACGAGTTACTGGTTAGAAAAAAAAATGCAAGAAAGAAGGAAAGCCTATGCTTAATTTTTTTTCAAATCGTCAGTTTGCCCCGGCATCTGCCCTTTAAAGCTCGCCGTGTTCTTGGAGGCTGACACGCCTGAGCTTCTAGATCGCAACCTTTCAGGAACAAAACTGTGGGCCGCGATTGCCTTTTCCGATTTTCCCTGCAGTCATTATGTGCGGAAGAATCAAGGTGTGATGGTTCCAACGGGAAGAAAACGAACATTTCAAGCGATGAGTTCAGTGGCAAAGCTAGTAGGAGGTTTGAGATGTTCAACCCCTCACCACCCCGAAATTATTACAATTTGTATGTGTCTGTATACGCGCACCCATACAAACACACGCAAGAACATAGATATAGAGAGGTCAGACCCCCAGAAAAAAGTTTATGGCTACGCCCCTGGGTAAGTTCATGGTTAAAATCGTGCTTAAGTGTATAGGGGTTCTACTTTTTGCCACAAGCATGAACACAAGCCGCGCGTGCGAACCTGTCCCTCGTTTGGATCACACCGCGCACTAGAGGAGTCTAGTTACTCGCTACTAGTGCTACGCAGCAGCCCTAACAGTCAGAGCTGTGACCCCCTAGCTATCCCGCGGTTCGCGTGAGTTGCGACCGCGGCGGGTTTCAGACCAGTGGGGACAGAGACAATTCTTTCAACTGAAGGTGTTTATTCACCTCAGATGCCAATTGCAACAATAGATAGCAAGCACATCAAGTTAACACCTCAGAGGCGAGTGTTCCGCGCTACTGGGGGAAACAACACAACACACCCACACACATATATATATATATATATATATTATATATATATATATATATATAATATATATATATAATATATATATATATATACAGGGTGTTTCAAGAAATGTGTCCAACCTTCTCAAAAAATCAGGAAAATGCGATATTTGATTGCTGCCTTCAAAATTGGTTTTTCTGTGGTGACAGGGATTTTAAAGATGGTTTAAAGAAATTATTTGGACTGTAATTTAAAAAGTTAGATTAATTAACTTTTTAATTAGTGGAGTTAGGTAGTTGTGTCAAATGGGAGAATTGAAGTTCTTCATGCCACAAACCAACCCACTTTGAGATTTCGAAAAAGTGGCATCTAGTATAATTACGAAGTAATGAATTCAACCAAATTCAATGGCGAAACCTAAACAGAAACATGGAAGAACGCAACTACCGTATTCTTCTGAGACGTCCAAAATGAGTGAATGACTTTTTCTGTAGCGCTAGGCATCTGAAGATGGTTAGAGACATGACTTGAGACAGTAATTAAGAAAGTTAAATTAATTAACTTTTTAATTAGTGGAGTTAGGTGACTGTGTCAAATTGGTGAATTGAAGTTCTTCGTGCCAGAAGCCCATCCCAACATTGAGATTTCGAAAAAGTGGCCTCTAGTAATAATTACGAAGTAATGAAAATTCAACCGGATTCGATGGCTTTCGCTGTTGAAAGCCGTTGCATTTCGTGGAATTTCATTGCGCCACAACAATTACTAGAGGACGCTTTTTCGAAATCTCAAAGCTCGGATGGGTTCTTCGCATGAAGAACTTCAATTTTCCCATTTGACACAATCACCTAACTCCACTAATTAAAAAGTTAATTAATGTAACTTTCTTAATACTGTTCTAAATGATGTCCTTAACTACCTTAAGATTCCTGCCGCTACAGAAAAAGCAATTCTGAAAAGCCTCAAGCAAATATCGCATTTTCCTGATTTTTGAGAAGGTTGGACACATTTCTTGAAACACCCATATATATATATATATATACTATATTATATATATATAATTATATATATATATTAATATATATATATATATATATATATCTATATATATATATATATATATATAGAAGAGAGAGAGAGAGAGAGAGAGTGAGAGAGGAGTCCAACTTCCAAACTAAAGAATTTAATGTAACTTTAGTCTCTTAGGCGCCCGCGATATCATAATGAAGATCTGTACTGGAAGACCCTAGATTTATTTTTCAATTTACACAAGACATCGATACACCTCGTAACTCTTGGCTCGAAGCGAAAAAGGTCGCTTCGTTGACTGCGTCGCGTAAAATCGATTCACGCAATGCGTGGGGTTAGGCTTACTTCGTTAAAACATGCGCCACACAGGAGACAGTAGGCTAACGCTATCACGGGAAGCTTTAATTATGTGCCAGTGAGTTCAATTCAAGATGGCCGAAAGTAGATGGTAGCAAATACCATTTTCTACCACTAAGCCTTGTGCGAAGCTGCGGGTTATGAATCTGGACGAGTAATGGAGTTGCTCATTGGTGGCCGAATATTTAGTAAAACCCTTTACTGATAAATCAAAAGTGCGTACAATCTTTTCTCGGTACTTTTATAAGCAGGCATGTCGAAGGGTACCAATATGTAGGCAACCAAGAAATTACCCGTTTTTTTTTATTGGCGAGTAAGCTTGTGCCAAAGCGTTCACTGACTGGCTGTGTCGTGATTGCTTTGTATTCTCAGTATCATTTTTGTGTTCTCAGAACCATTCACTACGGGGTTCAAGACAATTAAAGCGCAGCTCTTAGGCGTCCGTTCCTGCGTTGAGCGTCATCGCCGTTGGCGTCAGCGGCGTAACCGATAGCGCGAACGACGACGAAAGAGAGCGAACGCGGAGTTTGTCAATATCACGGGATACTGGCCTCTAACCTTGCTTTCTTCCTCTGTCGCGCGCGCTGGCTTTCTCGGTCGGAGCTCGTGCGCATGCAGGGCTGCACGTGCACTGCGGCTGGCTTCGCTTGTCGTAACGGGGCTGTGGGCGTTTTCACTTGTTTCGCGACAGCTGCAATGCACAGAGTATATAGTGTGCATAGCACTCGAGCGCTGGCAGTTCCTGTTGGCAATATGTAACGAATGTTTGTAACAACTGCGGATAGTCAAAACTTTCAAACAAATCTGGTGTTGCCCGAACACGAGGCTGCGCTCAGCGAATTAGGCAGTATCGTAATCGCCGGTGAATTTTTAATTTGCGTAGGTTAAATCGTCGCGTCAGTTGTTCATTAGCACGACATATTCTGCACGTAAAATCTGTTTGAGGGGCATTTTTCCACTGAATGTTTGACTTGTCACTGGCCCATGTGCCGAATTTTAAATGGCTGAAATGAAAAAGAAGCGGGCATAAACAGCCTCCTGTGAAATAGCTGCCAGACAGGACGACCCGGGGACCTAAGCCAAGCTCTTAAAAACATACCCTGGGCCGACGCCAGGGGGGGCCTGCCCCCCCATGAGCAGTCCGGGGGGGGGGGGGGGGGCAAGCCCCCAGCCCCCCCGTACTCTCCGCCTATGATATCTGCTGTAATATCATCATCATCAACCCGACTGCGCCTACTGCAGGGCAAAGGCCTCTCCCATGTTTGGCCAATCACCCGGTCCTGTGCTTGCTGCTGCCACGTTATGCCCGCAGACTTTTTAATCTCATCTGCCCACCTAAGTTTCTGCCTCCGCTGGCGCGCTTGCCTTGTCTTGAAATCCAGTCTGCTGCTCTTAACGACATACGGTTATCTTGCTTACGCGCTACATGCCCTGCCCATGTCCATTTCTTCTTCTTCATTTCGACTGAGATGTCCTTAACACCCGTTTGATCCCTGACCCACTCTGTTCTGTTCTTAAGTGTTGGTTAAAGTTGGCTAGGTGTATCTATATTACTGTTATAGTGACCCGTCTTAAACACCTATTGGCAAAATGTTGGGTAGTGTTGCCATGCGTTGGTTGAATAATGGAAAGTGTTTGTATTATGCTGGTTAATGCAGGACTATAGGCTGTAATAACAGCCACATGCATGGTATTCGCTAGACCGGAATCCAATAACCTTCTCGCATACACCTAACAAACTAAGTTGGTCGCACCCAATCTTCTTAACTTTTAAGGCCACTGCACCTGAGGTTCGTAACAAATACACATTTCTTGCGCCCCCCCCCCCCCCACAAGCACGCACTCACGCACACACAAACACCATGTAACTAACAATGTAGTAATGCTCGCCTACACAAGCAACAAGTGAAACACTTTATATACTGTAGATACACATGCCTTACAAACACACACAAAAAACACGAGAAAAACACACTTTGATGCATCGTATCACCACGCGAGCAATGACAAAGCAGTTTTATGTCCTAGAAAAATAACAATGACACACTTGCCATACTGTGTCAAAAATTTCTTATTACGATCTCCCTACAATCTTTGTGCAATATTGTATATTGGGGATAAGTTATTAGTTTCTTCAACAATATTTCTTTAGCTTGTTTTTAAATGCTTGCCGACTAACGTCCCACTCTAAGCCATCTTCCAACCGTTAACTAATCGCATTCATTGGTACTCCATCATTTGTTTTCCATGATTTGTCCTCGTTATTCTGTGAATCTTTTTCGTTCCGTACTACTAGGCTCCAGCCAACAAACGTGCATATATGCTAAGCTAGGGTTATAGTTTACTGTCACAGAATGCACGTGAATCCTTTATTGTTATATTGCCGCGTAGCGTGCGCTGTCGCCATATTCAACGCGATACACGTTATCGCGCAGGTCGTTGCACAAGTTGGGTACGCAATATTGTTCCGGCATATCCAGTGCTGCAGTCACACAACTAGGAGGAGAACACGCGGCCGGCTTATCGGTGAACCGATTGCTGTAGCGGGTTCTTGTACTTGAACCAGACTTCTCAGAGCAATGGATGGAAGAGTTGCTGCATATATGGCTCCTGAAGGTAGCATATACGGTAACTCTGATGGGTGGATGTTGTGAGCGTCCCCATCGAAGAGTGGTGGTGACCAATGCCACAAAGTCATATAAAGAGTTAGAGTGCTCTACGACGCCACCTGTAAAAAAAAAAAAGGAACAGCGTGATGACGAAAACGTTGGTGATAACGACGTCGACTTCGACTATACACCATGGATACATGACTGCTATTATTAACTGGTGCCAAGTTAAGCCTCTAATGTCGTATTCTATATGCCTTTATTTGGTCATTCAGGCACCTGTCACTATAGCGAGAAGTTAGTTTTTTTCTGAAATATACGACGCTTAGGAAACGTTTGCCCATTCACATGGAGCTTGCTACAACTTTTTCCACAGAATATGCAATGTTATGAAGGCCCACATACATGAAAAAGGAAAATAAAATAAAATCATCTCGAATTAAAGTTAATCTCTTGAAAACAGCAGCGTTGAATTTAAGACAACCTAAAGAGACAAACAAATATACAAACAGGTTGAATCCCGGCCGCGGCGACTACATTTCGGTGGAGGCGAAAATGTATGAGGTCCGTGTACTTAGATTTAGGTGCACGTTTAAAGAACCCCAGGTGGTTGAAATTTCCGGAGCCCTCCACTACGACGTCCTTCATAATCATATCGTGGTTTTGGGACGTTAAACCCGATATATTATTATTAAAAAAAAAGATACACAACGACATAGGCGCTGAGCTTGAACTGACAGTCAGTTGAAGTTCAAAGTCTGTGTTGGGTGTGTCTTTGTCTGTTCATGTTATCTTAAAATTTGCACTGCTGTTCTCGAGATCATGTACAACGAACTAGCACCGCAGTACCACCTATGAAAGTAATCTCGTATGGATCAGTTATACACCGCGTGTTAATGTCACGCCATGAGAAAAAAAAAAGATGCCTCAAATACGTGAACTCCACTCATATGAAACAAAATATTAAGTGACGGAGCGTGGAATCAATATTTATGGACAAGAAAACCAGAAGGGCTTGCTCCGCACTCGACCACTTATTGTTCTGGTATACCAAGCAGCCCAAATCACCCCTAAGACACAACACGACGTTCAACACAACGTCCATTCACCGCGGAAACTTAATACGTTGATACGGCCGGAGTCACGCGTAACTTAAAGTTCCTGGTTTCACGGGACATTGTTTAATTTCAGCAGGGAGAAATTCGTTACACGGATGAGTGAAAATGGAGGGTGAAGTTCGTTGTAGACGCGCTTCAGACGCGAGCATACGCCGCAGTGCTGCCAGGTTTGGCTACCTTTCTAGGCCAGTGGCGACAAAAAAATAAAAATAAACCCCTACGTGTTGGTTCCTTCGCTACTTTTTGGCTATATTGTTGTTCCCTTGATTTGAGCCAAGTTATCAATATCTGGTGACATCGCAGCCGCTGACGTTCGAGTATGTGCTGTAAAACTGTAAAAACATGGCAACTATAAGTCATGTTTACAACTCCCATAATCGAATTTGGCACTTCGATACACAGAAAATTGGCTTTAATTGAAAAGGATGACTCAGTGGCATAAGCAGGGGTAAGGGTCAACGGTAGGAATCATAATATAAATATTACAACTGCACGTTCATAATCTGCCAGTCAAGTAGGCCTCGCGCGCAAGAACGAAAGGCTTTTGGACACGTGGCTGGTACAGATGGGGCCTCATTTGCAAACCACCTGTTGCTCAAACGCGACTTAAACCCCGATTGGGGAGTCAAAAGGAATCTAGTGGGCTCCGCATCCATGGTGCTGTGCACTCATCTACATTAGAAATCCACCATCCGACGGACTGTTCGCGTCATGATTAGGTAATAACTTTGACTCTGGAATATTAACTGCTAGGACTTTGTCTCACGCGAGAAATAATTGCGAACGTGCACTACAGTTTAAGCTTTAATTGCAGCAAATGTCATTTTGAGCGCACTAGTACCGTGTGCTCCTTTTTATTGTCGTTACTTGTAGTCCTTTTAAGAAGGCCATACAAGCCATGCGAAGAGAGTGTTATTTCTGCAACAGCGCAAGCACTTCGTCATTCTGCACGAAATGATGTTAAACTTAACAATTTATGCTTGAATCTCAGCAATTCTGATAATTAAGTGTTTATGCCGTAGCCGTTTAAATTTTCGGCGAAGGGATTTTGCAGTTAGTCATTTAAATAAAACGTCGAAGTTATTTTCAACACACGCGTGGCTACTTTTGGCTACTTTTACTCCCCCTGGCTTCAAGTTGGCTACTTTTGTGGCTAGTTTTCCCATTTTTCGGAGCTATTTTCTGCCTCTTCGACCTGGCAACCCTGGCAGACGCCGACGCCAGCGCGCATTTATACATGTAGTCCGCGTGTTTGCATCGCACCGTATGCGTCGTTCATGGGCTGTGCTACATGCGGAAATGCCTGCCGTTATTGTCCCCACAAGCAACGGCCGTTGAAAGAGTTCTCAATGGACCAGACGCGGCTGCTTTGACGTTGGGCGCTGGTCCATCGCACTGACGTCCCCAGATTCCGAATGAGAAACCCGAGGAGGAGCTTGCCTCGTAAAGAACATTGTGATGGTCTTTGCTATGGCTGGACTTCCGGGGCCTGATCGCCTTGTTGACCGTGGCGTCGTCGTCTGCGGATGTTTGCCCTGCGAGCCGAACATCGGGCATTCTTTATATACTGTCGCGCTAAAGAAAAGGGCCTGACAAGCGAACGAGTAAGTTCTGTAGGCCAGTGCAATTGCGACCCGTTATAAAAGGGTGATATGCTTACCGGTCACGCCCTTAGTACGCAAGCTAAATATTGCACTCGCAAACTATAGCAGACGCGATATGCTGCTCAATCATATCCAGCCTTCAGTGTAACCAAAAAGGATGAAACTATCTACATATTATCGATCAACGTAAATTTCCCCAGCATAAAGTAGGGCTGTATGGTGGAAGGGTGTCGAGTGATTTATTTCGGTGAAAATGGGGAGATGGCAGTACACCGCCATAACTGTTTCTCGTAGTGAAGACACCTCAACAGCATTGTGTACGGACTTATAGAAGGAGTGGTGAAATATGAAAAGTGTAGGAGAAACGTAGACCCTCGCAGTCTTTTAATTATATCGCACGAACGTTGACCC